>NW_011641534.1:0-215 GCF_000512975.1 Sesamum indicum
AGTTCAACTAGGAATCTACTTCTAATCCTAGTAGAACTAGGTATCTAGCTATTATAAATAGGTGATGTAATATACTTTCAGAGACAACTTTTGAACTCTTTTATTTCTCTATGTTTTTATATTATTTTGCTTTTAATGCGTTCTTCCATGAGCATGTCTAACTAAATCTCTCATTCCGGTTGAAGACTTGGTGAACGCTTAAATCCAACGGGTTG
>NW_011641535.1:0-215 GCF_000512975.1 Sesamum indicum
TTTAATTAATTAACTAAAATTGAATTAATGAAATTTAATAAATATTATGAAACATGAATAATTAAGAAAAATATTATATTAATATGAAAAATTATCTAATTAAAAAAATGAAAAACAATTAAAATCAAATCTAAGCCTTTCTCCTCAGCGACATCAATATCATCCTGGTTTGAGGCTGGGGGTTCTGTTGAAGGCAATTCTGGAACGTCTCCTGC
>NW_011641536.1:0-215 GCF_000512975.1 Sesamum indicum
AGGCTTCAACACAGGAACCCTCCCATTCTTCCACATCAAACAGGATTCGTTACATCCTCTTTGCTAGATGAGAAAGGAAGTAGAAAATTGCACCAAGTAAACAAAGAGAGAAGGGGTCGGCCGAATGGTTTTTGGTAGAAGAACGAGATTAGATTCTTTTTTTGTGATTAATGATCATCATAGTTATTTCTCGAATAATTATGTTTCATATATAT
>NW_011641537.1:0-215 GCF_000512975.1 Sesamum indicum
GTTTTCCTTTTTACACTAACTTGTAGGTATTATTACGCTTAGTAAATTTACCACACAAATGCATGGGCCAAGACCTATGTTTGGGTTAAATTTCGTGGAATTTTAAGAACGTTGAAAATTTCGCTGTTTGGCACGGTTTTATTCAAAACAAGATCGTTTCCCTTTTACACTAACTTATAGTTATTAAGACGCATAGCAAATTTACCACACATATG
>NW_011641538.1:0-215 GCF_000512975.1 Sesamum indicum
AAAAAATAGTGGACCTTGCACTTATATTGCACAAATAATTTGAATATAGAAAAGATAAAGATTTTATCTTCCAACATATATGCTACACATAAAAATGGGTATCATGACGTCATCTATCAAGTTTTGTTTTAACTGTGTTCCAAAACCCATTTCAATATGAAATGAGCTTTGGATTGGCCTACTGATACATGCCAAATTCTGCCTTTTTTTTGAAG
>NW_011641539.1:0-215 GCF_000512975.1 Sesamum indicum
TTGGGAGTATTATGGGTAGGAAGAATACAAACCCCACGACAAAGGGAGAAGTGGAATATACAAGGCTCAAACTTTTTAGGGTCTACCTCTGAGCCCCTTCGAAAAAGACAAGCTAGGGTCTGTCCCTCTAGAGGTAGCTTTAGTGGAGTCATGGCTCCAACAAACCTCACTAATTTATCTGAGAATACCATCAACAAAAGTATCCTTTTTTTTTT
>NW_011641540.1:0-215 GCF_000512975.1 Sesamum indicum
CCTTTGGGTTTAAGGAAAACGGTGTTGATCTGTGTATATACCTAAAGGTCAATGGGAGCAAGGTTCTCTTTCTAGTCCTATATGTTGACGACATACTGCTTGCTAGCAGTGATCTGGGGCTGTTGCATGATACGAAGGCATTCCTCATAAGGAACTTTGAGATGAAGGATATGGGTGAGCCTCATATGTCATGGGCATTGAGATTCACATGGCCT
>NW_011641541.1:0-215 GCF_000512975.1 Sesamum indicum
TAGTTTGATTTTTTTTATAAAGAAATTATTTGTTCATTTTTTATAACACAAGAGACTACATTGCATTTAACTCCTTTATCGAGTATTCACACACACACACACACACACAAACTTTTCGACCGTCCAAGATTAATTAATGAAGATATGATAATCATGTATCAAATTATTTAATATAATCATATATATTATTGTGTCATAATTATTTGTAAAAGTTA
>NW_011641543.1:0-215 GCF_000512975.1 Sesamum indicum
CCCGTTTAGTTTTATTGTTGTTATTACGCTTCAGTTTTATTCACGTATTTTTCTTTTGCCGCTTCCACTTGTGCGTTCCCTAGCTGATCCTCTCGCATTTTTGTTGCTTTCACTAATTGGCCCTCCCACACAGGAAATCACCCAAGTGTTGTGATAGCGAGCGGGATGAGACTTGAATGATCATTTTGCACAAATCAGTCATGCAATTGATCACC
>NW_011641544.1:0-215 GCF_000512975.1 Sesamum indicum
GGGTCGTCCGAACCAACCCGAGGCGATTCCACTCCCTTCTTGGTCTACTTCGGTTACAACTTGATCTACGGTGCGATCAGCGTGTCAAGTGCGAGCTTGTGATGCAACGATAAAGAAGGAAGAGGGAGAGAGTAGATTAAGCAGACTGCGATGGTCACAAGCTCTCATTTGAAGGATCGGAACACACAACAGTAGCCCAGGCTTAGGGCGCATGA
>NW_011641545.1:0-215 GCF_000512975.1 Sesamum indicum
CGTGCAAAATAGCAAAATTTTGAACGTTCTCATTGTTCGATGTAACTTGACCCAAACGTTGGTCTAGACCCAAGAATTTATGTGGTAAATTTCTTAAGCGTAATAATAGCTACAAGTTTGTATGAAAGAGAAACAAAGTTGCTTTTATAGAATCGTGCAGAACAGCTAAATTTTCAGCGTTCTCCGAATTCGACGAAACTTGACTCAAACGTTGG
>NW_011641546.1:0-215 GCF_000512975.1 Sesamum indicum
AGCGATGTTAATCATTAAAGGCTTCCCATGAAGAACGTGGCCTTGCAGACCTTGCCTCGGCAACTTCGTGCCCTCGATTTCTTTAAAGTACACAAAGGCGTAGAGATGGAAGGGGAAGTTAATGCTGATCACTTCTCCCTGAGTGACAAACTGAGATTTAAACTCATAATCTGTCACTTTTAGTGATAAAATGCCGGTCCACAAGTTGTTGGATG
>NW_011641547.1:0-215 GCF_000512975.1 Sesamum indicum
ATACAGAAAATGATTCACGCTTCTGCATAGATATTACAAGTACGAAAGATGGCAAGTTTGTAACAGTGAATTCTAATTCAAGGACTTCATCTGAGGAAGGAACTTACTGTTTCAGTTGTCTTGTCTCCTTGTGCTGACGTGAATTCTGGAGTACTTTCTGCTGTTGTAGTTTATCCACTTCCTTGCTATGGTGCAGGTTTACATAATAAATGCAA
>NW_011641548.1:0-215 GCF_000512975.1 Sesamum indicum
TATATTATATAAGTAACTCAAATGCTTTCTCGCCCCCACCCCCCTCCCCAAGAATAAGATGTGGATGCCAAAATGCACTTAAGTGTAAAGCACATGGACTACAATCAGTCTATGGGAAAAGTATCAGATATTTCAATTGCTATGTATTTTTTATTCATTTAAAAGAATGTTAAATAAATCTATGAATTCACATCCATCTTAAACATAAAAATTAG
>NW_011641549.1:0-215 GCF_000512975.1 Sesamum indicum
AAATCAGACAGCAAAGAGTCCATCTATAGCTACTTCAAAGTCAAGAGAGCAGCTGCTCACACACTCTTTAATTTGCATTTGTGAT
The DNA here is from genome assembly GCF_000512975.1 of Sesamum indicum. Lineage (NCBI taxonomy): Eukaryota > Viridiplantae > Streptophyta > Magnoliopsida > Lamiales > Pedaliaceae > Sesamum > Sesamum indicum. The sequence continues at coordinate 86 of NW_011641549.1, forward strand.
TGAAAAAGAGTTTAAGCAAGTATGGACTACTTCTAGATTAATACCACAATAATTGAACGAAAATTTCCTTGAGCAAGAAAACTTACATTTTTTCCACATGACATACTTCACCAGGATAAGAACAATTACA
>NW_011641550.1:0-215 GCF_000512975.1 Sesamum indicum
TCATCTCTTCTCTTTTATTTTATTTTACTACCGGAATTAATGGAATTCCACTTTATAGTGTGTTCTTCCATCAATATGTCCGGCTAAATTCTCTATTTTCTGGTTAAGGTATGGTTAAGGTATGGTTTATAGTGTGTTCTGGAATTCCACACTTGTCAAACAAATATTCATGTTATTCTCTGTGCTTTAATTACAAATGTCTGATTTATGAATGA
>NW_011641551.1:0-215 GCF_000512975.1 Sesamum indicum
ACTAATTTGATAATTTTATAAATTTAAAGGACTAAAATGATAAAATCAAACTTAAATTGATCATTTTACCTTCCAAAAAGTCAAACTCCAACCACATTATTCCCAAAAAATAGTTAGAGGGACCAAACTGAGACAAAAATAAAAATTTAGGGATGGTAAAGTCAGAAAATGAACTTGAGGGACTAAAGTGATTTTAAACGAAAATTAAATATTTG
>NW_011641552.1:0-215 GCF_000512975.1 Sesamum indicum
GTTGTTGTTCATTTTTTATAATCAAGTTTCAGTATCCATATTATCATCAAAAAATTTTCAATAACATATTTATCTTATTTTTATATTTTCTAAGGATAAAAAAATAAAAAAATAAATATTAAAAAATAAAAGGTATGCATCACACGTAATGCACGTGTATTTTACCAATTTCTAAAATATAGAAGGATTTTCAGCCATTTCAAAAAATACAAAAG
>NW_011641553.1:0-215 GCF_000512975.1 Sesamum indicum
ATGAACTTTTCCAATCAACAAAGCCAGTAACGGTGCTAAAAGCTTTCTGTCTTTATGAAAATAAAAGCAAGCGAAGAAGTCTATGTTCTATTGGAAGATCCTTCCCCGCCTGGATCTCGACCACTTTTTTAGGGGCAAAGATAGCTCGCTCACACTTAGACCGCTTCCAATACCAATATAGGCATAAAAAAGCCGAGGGGGCATATTAATCCTTT
>NW_011641554.1:0-215 GCF_000512975.1 Sesamum indicum
AAGAGAAAGCAGTTTATACATTAGCCATAAACATAGTTGAGCATTTTACAGGTAGATGGTCAGATAATAGTAAAAATATTCGAACACTTTTGCAGAATTTAAAATGTAAAACATTAACTTCATTTAGATGGTACAAAGATGTACTCCTCAGTAGAGTAATGGAACTCCCAGAGTCAAATGATTCTCATTGGAAGTCTAAATTTATAGATGGCCTC
>NW_011641555.1:0-215 GCF_000512975.1 Sesamum indicum
TACTAACTTGTAGTTATTATTACGCTTAACAAATTTAATACAGAAATGCATGAGTTTGGACCGACGGTTGGATCAAGTTTCATGATATTCTGAGAACGTTCAAAATTTAGTTGTTTTGCACGGTTTTACCACACAAATGCATGGGTCTAGACCTACGTTGGGATCATGTTTCGTGGAACTTTGAGAAAACTTTCAAAATTTTGTTGTTTTGTACG
>NW_011641556.1:0-215 GCF_000512975.1 Sesamum indicum
GGGTGCAAGATGAGTCGATTCGCTCGATAGCCGGTTCGACAAGAATCTATTCGAGCTCAAAAAGTTTTGAGCTCAAGTCGAGTCGGCTAAAGCTCAAGCTTTTACAAGAGCCAACCTCAAGCCCGATATATCAAATTCAAATTCAAAATTTATCTTATATTAGAATTATATTTCATCAGTATCCCATATTTTATTTTAGATAATAATAATATGTC
>NW_011641557.1:0-215 GCF_000512975.1 Sesamum indicum
GGAGCAGCTAGAAGGCCTCTTCCTACCATTTCATTGAAGTAATCACAAGCTTCTACCAAACAATCATTCTCAACAAGCCCATTAACCATGATGACAAAGGTTTCAACACCTGGGCTGATGCCATTTGCTTCTAACTCATTCATGAGTCTCATACCATCTTCAGTCTCACCCAATTTGCATGCCAGACGAATTACTGTGTTGTATATGCTTGAGTC
>NW_011641558.1:0-215 GCF_000512975.1 Sesamum indicum
ACTCGTTTAGTAAGTGGGAGGTCTTGAGTTCAAATTTCAATGAAAGCAATTTAAATTTGCTAACCTCAATAATAACTACAGGTTTATATAAAAGGGAAACAAACTTGCTCTATTAAAACCACGTAAAACATCTAAATTTCGAATGTTCTCAGAATTCGTCGAAACTTGACCAAAACGTTGGTCTAGACCCAAGAACTAATGTGGTAAATTTGCTA
>NW_011641559.1:0-215 GCF_000512975.1 Sesamum indicum
CTGAAACCCAGCGAGGAATACAAGGCTATTCAGCTCGCCACAGAGGACCCCAGCAAGACGACCAGGATAGGTTCCAGCCTCAACGAAGGGGAGATGGCCATGATAGACTTTCTAAGAAAAAATGCGGATATGTTCGCGTGGAGTCCGTCGGATTTCACCGGGATCGACCCGGAGGTGATCGTACATCGGTTGAATGTAGACCCCACTGCTCGACC
>NW_011641560.1:0-215 GCF_000512975.1 Sesamum indicum
AGAATATTTTAGATAATTATAAAAATTAAATATTTTGTCTAATTAATAATAATTATAATAATAATTATTGTTATTAAATATATATTTTAATTAATTAAAAATAATAGTTAGATTTAATAATTAACAATTACAAAATTATTTGAGTTTAAATATAATTTAATTTAATATTTCAATTTAAATTTAATATGCCAAAATTTAATTTATTTTTTAAGGTG
>NW_011641561.1:0-215 GCF_000512975.1 Sesamum indicum
TATTATTTACTAAATATGTACATTATTTACTAAGCTATATATACATATAATAATATATGTATATATAATTTACTAATATTTATACATAATACTATTATTATATATTATTATTATTTGTTTTTATTAGACTTTTAGCAAAATACCCATCACGTCCCTCCTAAATTTTCTTAATTAATATAAGTTGTCCCCAAATATTATAACGAACTCCAATTGAA
>NW_011641562.1:0-215 GCF_000512975.1 Sesamum indicum
TTGTAGTTATTATTACACTTAGTAAATTTACCAAGTAAATTCTTGGGTCAAGACCAATGTTTGGGTCAAGTTTCGTTGAATTCTGACAACGTTCAAAATTTAGTTGTTTTGCGTTGTTTTATTAGAGCAAGTTTGTTACCCTTTTATACAAACATGTAGTTATTATCACGCTCAGCAAATTTACCACAAAATTCTTCGTTGTAGACCAACGTTTC
>NW_011641563.1:0-215 GCF_000512975.1 Sesamum indicum
AAAAAGTTTGTTTCCCTTTCGTACTAACTTGTAGTTATTATTACGCTTACCAAATTTACCACACAAATGTACGGATGTAGACCTACATTTGGGGCCAATTTCGTGGAATTTTGAGAACGTTCAAAATTTAGCTGTTTCACATGATTTTATTAAATAAAGTTTGTTTCCTTTCTTATTACGCTTATGAAATTTACCAAACAAATGCACGTGTCTAG
>NW_011641564.1:0-215 GCF_000512975.1 Sesamum indicum
TGAACGTATTTTGTCCTTTTTTAAGTCATGATGGTGTAGTCTTTGAGAATGTGGAGAAAACCTTTACTCCAACTTGTACACTCATGCAGACATATCACATATGAGTATATATAATGTATGATATCTCAAATGTTGTCCGGACCCAGAATCTAGGTCTCTTTTGTATATAGGATACTTAATGGACCATCAATTTTATATCTTTATTTGAGCATATG
>NW_011641565.1:0-215 GCF_000512975.1 Sesamum indicum
TTCTCCTCCCCCTCTCCCCCCCCCCCCACAAGGAGAGAATTGCAAACTCTCTACAAGAAGAAAAAGATCCCTGTCAATATCACAAATGTCGCCGTGGCCGCGCTCTAAAAACTCTTCACATCGTTGAAGAGATTGAGGAATTTTTGCAGTCATGGGCTCAATTATGTCAATCTGAAACTGCAGAATCATCTATTGAGTCGCCGGTGACGTCGGAG
>NW_011641566.1:0-215 GCF_000512975.1 Sesamum indicum
AAGATAGGATTATAGGCTACAAAGGAAAGGAGAAAGAGTTACTAAAAGCTTTAACTCCTCAAGAGATTAGGTTTGATAACGTAAAACTTAGATGCCCTGAAAGATGGAAAGAAATACAAGTTATATTTGACATCACTAAGAAAGAAACCTTTTTCCTTGTGATGACTTATATCATTTGCAGCAACCTGTTGTTGGAAAATATGAGGGCATGCTAG
>NW_011641567.1:0-215 GCF_000512975.1 Sesamum indicum
ACGTGGACGGCCCGACCGGTGCCGCGTGTTGGGTTTTCGTTATTTCACGCAAGGCACCATCTCTTTCGTGCCCTGTGGCACATTTTTCATCCGGGACTTGGCCAATTTTGATCCGGGACTTGGTCATTTTTTCGGGACTCGGGAGAAACAAGGGACACGAGCCGGGGGTAGCCCCCGGGCCGTCCCGGGCGAAAGAATGGGGATTGGAGGGGGCG
>NW_011641568.1:0-215 GCF_000512975.1 Sesamum indicum
GATTGTAATGGTTTGAACTTGATAGGCTGTTGAAGCACTGGTTCATATTCATATGCCCTGTGCAGTCCTTTTTCTATTTTATAAGCATAAAATTTGCTCAAGATCTTCGTGTGCCTTATTTACTATTTTATACAAGCATTGGGTGTCATGGTGAGCAATGAGTGGACGGTGAATTGCAGTTTCTACTTTGAATGCGTAACTGGTTTTTTAGTATT
>NW_011641569.1:0-215 GCF_000512975.1 Sesamum indicum
CTTGTGGTTGTCCTCAAGCCACTTCTCAAACATGACACACTATACGAGCGAGGGCTGTTCTGGCAAGGCCATTGGGAGCTGCTTGTCCAAGACACAGCCCCGGCTGCTAAATCTAGGACAATCCTCAGATTTCCCAGCCAGTCGTTATAGTTTGTGCCATTGAATTTGTTAGTCTCCATAATCATGGTTAAAGAGTTCTTAGACATTTACTAGGA
>NW_011641570.1:0-215 GCF_000512975.1 Sesamum indicum
TGAATCCATGTGTCATCAACATTTAAATCACCTTTCCTTTTTTGTCTTTTAAGTACACTTGCTTTAGCAACAACTATAATCGGTGATGCACCCTCAAGATGATCGTTTAAGTTGAAAAACAATGACCCAAGTGTTTGGCTTGTTTCAAGTTGTCCCAGAAAACCATAGAACAAGAAACTATACAAGGATACGTATATGTCCCTCAATCAAGAAGG
>NW_011641571.1:0-215 GCF_000512975.1 Sesamum indicum
TTGAGAATATTGGTCTAATTTTTGCGATTATTTGATATTATTATGTAAAAATATTATTATTGGGAATATTGATCTAATTTTGTGATTATTTACATTATTATTATTTAAATAATATTATTATTGGAATTATATATTTGTCTAAAATTTTGTGATATTTACATTACGATGTAAAAATATTATTATTAGAAATATGGGTCTAATTTTGTGATTATTTA
>NW_011641572.1:0-215 GCF_000512975.1 Sesamum indicum
TTAATAAAACCGTGCAAAACAGCTAACTTTTGAACCTTCTCAGAATTCAACAAAAGTTGACCCAATCGTTGCTCTAGACCCATCCATTTGTATTGTAAATTTGCTAAGCGTAATAATAAGTAAAACTCAGTATAAATGTGAAAGAAACTTGCTTTAATAAAACCGTGCAAAACAACTAAATTTTGAACGTTCTCAAAATTCGACGAAACTTGACC
>NW_011641573.1:0-215 GCF_000512975.1 Sesamum indicum
GTGCGTGGGAAGAAGACGGCTTCCACATTGTGAAGACAACTTCAGTAGTGCAGGCTAATGACGACAATGATCATGGCTGCGAAAGAAAGACCCCTCATCAATACATCGACTTCTTTGCTCAAGATAATTCAGACAAAACCGAAACCGATCAAGAACCAGGGCCTGAGATCAAGAAAACGAACACTGCAGTCGTCGGCCCCGACCCTAGCCTGGGA
>NW_011641574.1:0-215 GCF_000512975.1 Sesamum indicum
ACGACATTATTAAAACAAGTTTGTTTCCCTTTTACACAAACTTGTTGTTATTATTACGCTTAGCAAATTTATCACACAAATGCTTGGGTCTAGTCCAACGTTTGAGACAGGTTTCATCGAATTCTGATAACGTTCAAAATTTATCTGTTTTGCATGGCTTTATTAAAGCAAGTTTGTTTCTCTTTTATACTAACTTGTAGGTATTATTACGCTTA
>NW_011641575.1:0-215 GCF_000512975.1 Sesamum indicum
TTTGTCAAGTCACTCTAATCCAATACGAGTAATATGTCATAATCCAAAGAGAGCACAAGCAACAATAAATCAAAGTTTTGGAAGTTCATAGTCAAATCTTCCTTTATTTTTTTGAAACAAGTCTTTCATAACTACGTTCTACAGAGATTGTGCCTCTTTATGATCTAATTCAAATGTCAAAATGTATTAATGAGAGACAATGAGCTAAAGAAACT
>NW_011641576.1:0-215 GCF_000512975.1 Sesamum indicum
GGATTGGGTCAAGTTTCGTTGAATTCTGAGAACGTTCAAATATTAGCTGTTTTCCTCGGTATTATTAAAACCAGTTTGTTTCCCTTTTACACTAATTTGTAGTTATTATTACGCTTAGAAAATTTACCACACAAATGCTTGTGTCTAGCTCAATGTTTGAGATAGGTTTCGTCGAATTCTGAGAACGTTCAAAATTTAGCTGTTTTACACGGTTT
>NW_011641577.1:0-215 GCF_000512975.1 Sesamum indicum
TGAATGCCTTAAGCTCGCCTTTAAGTGCTTTCAATCTCTTGCAAAGGCAAAATTGCGCCGTTCCATCCACGTTCAAATTCCAATTAGCTTCGACAGTAGCTAGGAAATCCGGATGATCTGCCCACATATTGAAAAAGCGAAACAGTTTTGGTTTAGTCGGTGCAGGATCAAAGATAGAAACAATACCCGGAGAGTGGTCGGAGAGGCATCCCGGT
>NW_011641578.1:0-215 GCF_000512975.1 Sesamum indicum
ATTTATATTTCCACTTGGATTAATTGCAATTACAATAAGATTATTCTATCACTTCAATTGTACTTAATGAACAATATTAAGATCCGTGCCATAGTTGGGAAAATCAAAGTATATGTTCTAAGTTGAGATGTTTAAACCAAGGAAATGGATTTTTTTTTCTTGGCCTCATAATTAATTGAAGTTTGATATTATATTTCTGACCCACATTAGTTTTT
>NW_011641579.1:0-215 GCF_000512975.1 Sesamum indicum
CGGCACCAATTCAATATAAGCGATTACAGAAACTAAATTATTACAGGCTTTTTCTAATACAAATTACAAGGACCCTATAGAACAGAAATAAACATACAAAAATAAGTCGGGGAATTACAGAATGGGGAACATAAACACCTTAGCAATTTTCGGCTCAGAGGCCTAAGACCCAGGGCCTAGCAAGGCCGAAGGCCGCAACCTTACTCACGGTTGCT
>NW_011641580.1:0-215 GCF_000512975.1 Sesamum indicum
TGAATCCTGATGGAAGTGTCAGTCGATATAAGGCTCGTCTTGTCGCGAAGGGGTACACTCAGATTGAAGGAGTAGATTATACTGAGAGTTTCTCTCCAGTAGCTAAGAGTGTTACTGTACGGGTGTTTCTTAGCATTGCTGCAGCTTATTCGTGGCCGGTTCATCAGCTTGACATTAACAACGCCTTCCTCCATGGGCGTTTGGATGAGGAGGTA
>NW_011641581.1:0-215 GCF_000512975.1 Sesamum indicum
TGCAAAACAGCTAAATGTTGATCGTTCTTAGAATTGCACAAAACTTGACCCAAACGTAGGTCTAAACCCATGCATTTATTTGTATGGTAAATTTGCTAAGCATAATAATGATTACAAGCTAGTTTAAAAGGGAAACAAACTTGATTTAATAAAACCATGCAAAACTGCTCAATTTTGAACGCTCTCAGAATTGCACGAAACTTGACCCAAACGTA
>NW_011641582.1:0-215 GCF_000512975.1 Sesamum indicum
AACTACAAGTTAGTACGAAAGGGAAACAAACTTTTTTTAATAAAACCGTGTAAAACAGCTAAATTTTGAACATTCTCAGAATTTCACGAAACTTGACCAAACGTTAGTTCTCGACCAATGCATTTATCTGGCCAATTTGCTCTGCGGACTAATAACTACAAGTTAGTATGAAAGACAAACAAACTTTCTTTAATAAAACCGTTTAAAATAACTAA
>NW_011641583.1:0-215 GCF_000512975.1 Sesamum indicum
ATTAATGGGGATAATCAGCAGCGATTTGGAGGTATGTTCCGGTTTGACAACTTCCTTACTCTCTCACCAGAGTTTATTCCTACCGTGCAGAGTATATGGCAACATCAAATAATGGGAGTGCCTATTTTCTCAGTCACCCGCAAACTCAAGGCACTCAAACCTCTTCTTCGAGAACAGAGGAGAAAAAAAGGGGATATCTCCCATAATGTTGAGCT
>NW_011641584.1:0-215 GCF_000512975.1 Sesamum indicum
CATCCAACAACTTGTGGACCGGCATTTTATCACTAAAAGTGACAGATTATGAGTTTAAATCTCAGTTTGTCGCTCAGGGAGAAGTGATCAGCATTAACTTCCCCTTCCATCTCTACGCCTTTGTGTACTTTAAAGAAATCGAGCGCACGAAGTTGCCGAGGCAAGGTCTGCAAGGCCACGTTCTTCATGGGAAGCCTTTAATGATTAACATCGCT
>NW_011641585.1:0-215 GCF_000512975.1 Sesamum indicum
GACTGTCCACCCTCCCAGCGTTATTTGAGATGTTCGTATAAATTTTTGTAAAAAATAAAATACCATTTCACATTTTGTATTTTTAAAAAGGAGTGTACTGCCCTCTGGTGAGGGGATAATTTGCTCTTTTTTAAAAAAATATATTAGGATAAACTGATATTTTATTTTTCTTATAAGAGCTTACCTAAACATTTCGAATTACATTTAAAGGTAAT
>NW_011641586.1:0-215 GCF_000512975.1 Sesamum indicum
GTTGGGATATACTTTAGACTTTTGTGATCTGTAAATATTTGAAACGTCTCCCCGTATAAGTAATGCCTCCATATCTTTAATGCATGTACTATGGCTGCTAATTCCAGATCATGGGTTGGATAGTTTATCTCATGTGGCCTCAATTGCCTCGAAGCATAAGCTATAACTCTCCCATGCTGCATCAAAACACACCCAAGTGCTTGTCGTGAAGCGTC
>NW_011641587.1:0-215 GCF_000512975.1 Sesamum indicum
AGTAATTAAGTTGTTGTTCTTCTGTTGCGGGTTCATATGAATGTGTGTATTGTTGGAAAGGATCAGAATCTTGGGGGAAGGATAGGATCCATAAAGTTGTAAACTGTTCTTTTCAGGAGGATTTAATGGGAAGTGGTGAATTTTTAGTCGACCATAGATGCCAAATTGGGGTGATATTGTTGCTTGTGTCATTCCTGATTTTTTTTGGGACCTTT
>NW_011641588.1:0-215 GCF_000512975.1 Sesamum indicum
CCAGTGGAGCAGCTGTTAATGTTGCAAGAAGCTGTAACTCAAGTTTAGTATCTCATCCAAAATGGCAACATACTCAAGTTCAGAATACGAAAGGTTCTTTTTGCTGCTGCTCTGCAGGTATTTCTCTTGTATACTCCACATTATGCGCTGTTTGATTTGTACTTTATGTGAAACTATTTTCTCAAGGATGGTAATTAGAACTTCCTTATTATGAA
>NW_011641589.1:0-215 GCF_000512975.1 Sesamum indicum
ATTGAATCATTGAATTTGATGTGATTTTATTAATGTCTAAGTGCTTTAGTTGTTTTATTAGTGTTCTTTTTTGGATGATTAATTACAATATTTTATTGTATGTTTATGTCGGTATTTATTATGGACTCATAGACTTCCACATTTAGATTATCAAAGTTAAGAGCATACCGTATTTTGTATGTCTTATTTAACTCCTTATAACTTAATCTAGTCAA
>NW_011641590.1:0-215 GCF_000512975.1 Sesamum indicum
GTCATTCCTTCATTGCATAAGATACATGGGCCAAGGTGAGCAAGCCATTGTTTATCTGTCGTAGCCAGCTTACCTTGGATGGCAAGCCATAGAATAAATATGTGACGTGCGATTTTAAGTGATCCCGAAAGTAGTGGAGACCAACCTACTTTCGGTCCTGGTGGGTCGAATAACTGGTAAATAGCCTGTGTTGTTGGTCGACCATTTTCAAATCT
>NW_011641591.1:0-215 GCF_000512975.1 Sesamum indicum
AGATCTAGGATCCGATCATAGCACAAGAGATGGGATCCCTAAGATCTCTAGTTTTACAAGCTAGCTTAAGGTACTATGACTATAAAAAAAGGCCGACTTGGAGCGGGTTTAGGAACGATTTTTTTTCGGTTTGTAATGGTTTGTAGGACCCCGAACTTCTTTTGGATCATTTTTGGAACGGTTTGAAATCTATCCTTAAAAAATGGCATTACAAA
>NW_011641592.1:0-215 GCF_000512975.1 Sesamum indicum
AGGTTAACCAAAGTACTTAAATCTTACTTACATAATGTAAATTTTTATTGTTTCTATTTAATTAGATGAAAGAGAAGATAAATAAAATAAATAACTTATAAAAAATGCTAGTCTTTATACAAATTTTCATTAGTCTTGTATGTGCATTAAAAGAATAGGTTTCTATTGATAAATTTGAAACAAATATTTTCTTTGGGTCAACAAAAGGTCGTTAT
>NW_011641593.1:0-215 GCF_000512975.1 Sesamum indicum
ATAACTAATCACCAGTGATTCGTCATTGTTTATCGATTCTTGTAGATTAAACGGTGGAATCCGCACACCCCACAACTGGCGCTAGGGTTTGCGCCGCTAAACCCTAATGGAGGACCGCGCTCAAGATCTCCATCTGAATCGATCAAGATTGATTCTTTTCTCAACAATCCTTCATCTCCAACCTTTGCAAAGCCGGTAGAACGTTCATCAGTCTC
>NW_011641594.1:0-215 GCF_000512975.1 Sesamum indicum
GGTTAACAAATGCACCAGCGGCATTCATGGCATTGATGAACCGTACATTTCAGGAATATCTGGATCACTTCATTATTGTATTTATAGATGACATTTTGGTATACTCGAAGGATAGAGACGAGCATGAGCAACATTTGAGGATAATCTTACAGATTTTGAAAGAGAAGGAGTTATATGCTAAGTTAAGCAAATGTGAATTTTGGGTAAATCAGGTG
>NW_011641595.1:0-215 GCF_000512975.1 Sesamum indicum
CAGCAGCAGGAGCAGTGTCGACAGTCAATTCTTATTTCTCCAGTAAAGATCCGATCCCTCTTCTTTCTCCTCTTGTGTTGCCTTCCATGTTAGAGATCCAACAGGAAACTATGGCCAAGTCTCATTGATGGTTTTAAGCATTGACTTGCTTTTTACAATGTACATTTTGCAGTTTTCTTCTCATTGTTGATTACTTATATAGTTCATGAAACCTT
>NW_011641596.1:0-215 GCF_000512975.1 Sesamum indicum
GAATTAAATTATCATTGAAAATATTTTAATGAACTTTGACAATTAAGAAATAAAAATTTAGAGAACTTGTATTTTAATAGGTATTTGCCACAAATTTTAATAAATAAAATTCTTATTTCATCTTCAAATAAATTAAAAAATTATTTTTTATTTACTAATTGTTTGGCGAAACATCCAAAACAAGGATATGTTCGTAATGTTTAATTATATACATT
>NW_011641597.1:0-215 GCF_000512975.1 Sesamum indicum
GACCAAAAATGCAATTTACCCTCTTTTCAGTAACAACCTAAACTGTTGTAAAGATAATTAATAGACATCTCATAACTGACCTTGAGATCTTGCTCGTTACATTTAGATAAATCAGTTCAAGAATTTTATTCTTAGAGACATTATGTGGTCACGTTAGCATTGTGATTTATAGAGACGGCATGCTCCTTTCTCTTTCGAGGATTTGCTTCTTTAGA
>NW_011641598.1:0-215 GCF_000512975.1 Sesamum indicum
GAATTGGGCTCGAAGTCGACGATTAAGGCGAGCTTGACTCACCATACTCACTGCAAATAGAAAAAGGGATCGGTTAGAGATAAAAAAGATTGGTATACCAGACAGAATAAAATCTGGGAAATTGTATCACCTAAGGAACCCTCTACCTGGAGGGGAGCAGGTGTTAAGTGAGCAAGCCAGAGGATTTCTTCTACTAAAAGCTTCTTCGGATTATA
>NW_011641599.1:0-215 GCF_000512975.1 Sesamum indicum
CCTTTGGGTTTAAGGAAAACGGTGTTGATCTGTGTATATACCTAAAGGTCAATGGGAGCAAGGTTCTCTTTTTAGTCCTATATGTTGACGACATACTGCTTGCTAGCAGTGATCTGGGGCTGTTGCATGATACGAAGGCATTCGTCATAAGGAACTTTGAGATGAAGGATATGGGTGAGCCTCATATGTCATGGGCATTGAGATTCACATGGCCT
>NW_011641600.1:0-215 GCF_000512975.1 Sesamum indicum
AGGTAATTTCTTTCACATCAATGAAACTTGTTCGTGATTGTCTCTAGAGCCCACAAATGTTTGAAGTTTTTATTCAAACAAATCGTTTTGTAGAAGAGAAATTAATCCAAGAGTTGAGAAGGGCTTGTCACTCTATGATAGATATTCTAAAATAAAAGATTGTATTTGGTACAAGTTTTGTTTTAGAGTATTCTAACACGTGTCTTTTTTTTTTT
>NW_011641601.1:0-215 GCF_000512975.1 Sesamum indicum
TACATGCTTTGACTGTACTGGACAAGGCTTATGATGACCATGTTTGGGACGATCACCTCTCACACAAATCCAAGATACAGTCATCGCATTCACGTGACTGCGTAATTCCTCAAGTCTGAGGACTACTCCTATACTATCAAAGCTCGGGATTTGAGTCATATCGACCAAGCCTCCAAGCTTCTATATGATCATCCCCGCGAGTCAGTTCAGTCGAT
>NW_011641602.1:0-215 GCF_000512975.1 Sesamum indicum
ATATCTATTACTTGATTCAGTTTGATCTTGCACCAAAAGAACAAGCATATTAAAATAAAAAGAGTATAAACTAAGCCACATATAAAGTAAAAAGCCTAAGCATATTAGATTAAAGAGATAAACAAACTCCAATAACCAATCAGTCGAAGTGTATTCCGTGTATGAAGGAAAGCTTATAAACTTCAATTGAACCTTTTAATAAAATATTAAAGTGA
>NW_011641603.1:0-215 GCF_000512975.1 Sesamum indicum
AAGTTTCATCGAATTCTGAGAACGTTCAAAATTTAGCTATTTTGCACGGTTTTATTAAAGCAAGTTTGTTTTTCTTTTATACAAACATGTACTTATTATTACGCTTAGCAAATTCTTCACACAAATTCCTGGTTCTAGACGAATGTTTGGGTCAAGTTTAGTTGAATTCTGAGAACGTTCAAAATTTAGCTGTTTTGCACGGTTTTATTAAAGCA
>NW_011641604.1:0-215 GCF_000512975.1 Sesamum indicum
TAACCCCTGATGTTCTGATCCTGAATCATGACCCTGCACAAACTCTAATGACTCAGTTGGGCCAGCAGCATTTTCCTTTGACTCTTCCATCCTATATGAAATGCACACATGTGAGTAGTTTTCTAGTATATACATCTTACGTACAATATTATATTTCATCTACTATCCCTAGGGAATCTAATCCCTGCTCTGATACCACCTAATGTAGCAGCCCC
>NW_011641605.1:0-215 GCF_000512975.1 Sesamum indicum
ACGCATAAGGCATTCGTTGGCGCAGAAAATAAAGGCAACACCTCCGTTCTTCTATGTTGAAAATGAAAGTAGAACATATTTTACCGTGACACACGCACACACATACACACACACTACCCTCACACACACACCCCGCACACACAAACACACACACCCCCACACACCACACACACACACACCGCACACGCACACACCCCCACACACCACACACACAC
>NW_011641606.1:0-215 GCF_000512975.1 Sesamum indicum
TGCTTCGAAAGTGCAACTCGGTCATCTCAATTTTTCAAGCAACTCCTCCATTCCTTAGTTAGAAATCAACCCTTAGCTAATGGGTCCTAATTTAGTTGTTCGAGTTTTATTTTTAAATAAATTAAAATAAGTTCAAAGGTTTTAATAAATTTACTTAAATCTAACTTAATAAACTGCAAACTAAATTAGGCATATTATCATTTAATCCAATTAAA
>NW_011641607.1:0-215 GCF_000512975.1 Sesamum indicum
CTCGTTGAACATCCATAATTCCGATCCTGGAGCCAAAAACGCCTCTAACACCTAAGAAATAGCACAGCAGTGTAACAAACAAGTTCTACAGATAAGAATCAACGAATTCAGAAGCCTAAAGTTAAACTAATATAGCATTTGAAAAAAAATTTATATCCAGAAAGTGATATTAGAGATGGTTTAAAAAGCAATTCAGTTTTGGATTAAGATCAGGG
>NW_011641608.1:0-215 GCF_000512975.1 Sesamum indicum
TGCTCCACATTGGACCAATGAACATGGTTAAGAGCACTTAGGATCTGGCAATTTTCATCATAGCCAAAAACTGCCCCTTCCAGCTTGTACCTGCAAGAAAACCAACTAAGACAACAGACAAGTTAGTCAGGGATTAATATCAAAATTTTTAAACAGGTAATGAACTTTTCTACAGGGAGGCTTTTGGTCCCCATATCAGCGGGGTTATCCTCGGT
>NW_011641609.1:0-215 GCF_000512975.1 Sesamum indicum
GTTGTTGTTCATTTTTTATAATCAAGTTTCAGTATCCATATTATCATCAAAAAATTTTCAATAACATATTTTTCTTATTTTTATATTTTCTAAGGATAAAAAAATAAAAAAATAAATATTAAAAAATAAAAGGTATGCATCACGCGTAATGCACGTGTATTTTACCAATTTCTAAAATATAGAAGGATTTTCAGCCATTTCAAAAAATACAAAAG
>NW_011641610.1:0-215 GCF_000512975.1 Sesamum indicum
GCTTGCCCTCCTTTTGCTTTTGGGAAGGAATCGGGGAGTGAAGACTTTGATTCAATCAACTAGTAGGAGCTTGGAATAAAAACCTCGGTAGCTGTCAAATGGCGTTAGCGCTGAAGTCTTCAAGTAAAGAATCTTGGCTCTCCTAGCTGCACATTCATCGTATATATATAAAAGAATATGCCACACTGTCCTTTCCTTGCGTGGGATATCTTTAC
>NW_011641611.1:0-215 GCF_000512975.1 Sesamum indicum
CATTATCTGATATTAGGATCCTTGGCACTCCAAATCTGCAGACTATATTTTTCCAAATGAAGTTGATCTCCCTTTCAGATATTTTTGACACAGCTTCTGCTTCGACCCATTGGAGAAATATTCAATCGTGACCACTATGTACTTCTTCTAAGTTTTGGCTGGGGGGAATGGCCCTAAAATGTCAATTCCCCATTGGTCGAATGGCCATGCGATTT
>NW_011641612.1:0-215 GCF_000512975.1 Sesamum indicum
AAGTATACAAAGAAAAAATGCAATGGTTTCACCCTTTCTTGAATTCTAAAATATGGAAAAAAAATCGGTGAAGAATAACTCGATAGGGACAAAGGTTGCGCCTTGGTTAGAAAAATGGTAGAGAGGAAGCGATAGATACATTAGGTTATCATGTGGTTCTAATTAGTGTCAAAAAGCACATTCTTTTTAGCGGTCAATGCGAAACAATTGAGTGT
>NW_011641613.1:0-215 GCF_000512975.1 Sesamum indicum
GAGGCCGGTTTGCGATTACCTCTAGCTCCCCCTGTAGCTCGCATACTCAAGGGATTAAGGTTAAATCCCATGCAACTGTCTCCCAACTCCATTAGTCACATTGTACTTTTTGTCATAATAATGCGAGCTTTCGATCTCGACCCCAGCTTTGATAATTTTTGGTCGATTTATTCTTTCACTACCTCTACTAGGTCGGCCAATAGAGGTTTCTTCTA
>NW_011641614.1:0-215 GCF_000512975.1 Sesamum indicum
GCAAATTTACCACACAAATTCTTCGGTCTAGACCAACGTTTGGGTGAAGATTCGTCGAATTCTGAGAACGTCCAAAGTTTAGCTGTTTTGCGCGGTTTATTAAAGCAAGTTGGTTAACCTTTTACACAAACTTGTAGTTATTACTATGCTTAACAAATTACAACAAAAATTCTTGGATCTAGACCAACGTTTGTGTCAAGTTTAATCGAATTTTG
>NW_011641615.1:0-215 GCF_000512975.1 Sesamum indicum
GAAAGCAGCCAATAGAAAAGATTCAAATGCCCCCTGTTGATCTTATTTCCAGCCAGCCAGCCTCCGCTCCTGGTAATATCCTTTGTTGCGCTGTTCACTATCTTCACAATAATGGTGCTGAGGAAGTAACCAAGAGCCATTGAGGTCCAAAGGAAACAGCTGGAGATTGACTTAAGATCATTCGGCACTTGGGAATAGAAAAATTCTAGCAGCCC
>NW_011641616.1:0-215 GCF_000512975.1 Sesamum indicum
TATTTGCTTATACATTGATTTTTTTTTAGTTGGATACACTTTATAATTGTCCAAGTAGTTTAGAGGTATTAAAAATCTTAAATAGTCTTCTTTTGATAGATAATTTTATTCTTTTACAACTAATATTGATTTATTGTTAAAAAAATTAGTCGTACAAGGATATGATTGTCTTTTCACAATGAAAACAAACACATGAGATATTCAAACTTTTATTT
>NW_011641617.1:0-215 GCF_000512975.1 Sesamum indicum
CCGCAAACTTGGTCCGCCACCACAGCTTTGCGTCACCAGTCAGGTACATGGTCGCAGTCGCAACCTTCCTTACCTCGTCCCGCACGTCTGCCGCAAGGAAGTACTGTTCCATGTCAAAGAGGAAGTTCTCGACCTCCTTCGCATACGCTCACCGCTATAGGCCTTCGGTTCTGGTATTCGAAGCCTAGCACCGGGGTCGTGAGCAACCATAGGCG
>NW_011641618.1:0-215 GCF_000512975.1 Sesamum indicum
ATATACATATACTTCCACGTAATCCCAATCTTCTCATTTCTCTCAAGAATCGACTGCAATCCTCCCTTTCCTTCTTTTGTGATTTTCTTGCCTTTTCTCCTCACCGAGAATAATGGTGAGTTTCCTTGGTCAATTTCTATGGTTTTTGGAAAGCCATTATCACCTTCCTTATACTCTTCACCCCTACTCCTTTAAAAGGGGGATTCGTCTTCTCG
>NW_011641619.1:0-215 GCF_000512975.1 Sesamum indicum
TCAAAAGAGGATAATTTGGGGGTGCCTACTCAAAGAAAGACTTAAGGGCCTTGCTAGAGGAGCGATAAAGTTTCTGGTCAGAGCAGGTTTATATGCCTTCATATAGGAGGGTTCAAGTGCATGCAAAAAACTTACAAGAATCGCTAGAGAAGGACCTAGATTTACATCCTTATATAATCTTAAATACACCAATGTACCTCCCGATCTTTTTTTTT
>NW_011641620.1:0-215 GCF_000512975.1 Sesamum indicum
CAGAAATGCTTCTCAAAATTTTAAAATAAGTCAATATCGTAACCAATGAATTGAACTTCCTTGGCTTTCTTGGCTTGTGTTTTATTAATCCCATTTTGTTACAAAAGGTTGGACTAGGAATGAAAATGAGTTATAACAGTATGTTCGCACTAAGTTAAGTGAATCCATGTTGACCAGCACTGGAAGGTTTTGTTCCTCCCCCCCCCCCCCCCCCC
>NW_011641621.1:0-215 GCF_000512975.1 Sesamum indicum
TTTTTCTTCTTTTTTTTCTCAATCTTTTCTTTCCTTTCGTTTTTTCTTCTTTTTCTTCTTCTTTTTTTTCCCTCAATCTTTTCTTCTTTCCTTTCTTTTTTTTCTTTTGTTTTTTCTCAATATTTTCTTCTTTCCTTTCTTTTCTTCTTCTTCTTTCTCTTCTCCTTTTTCTTCGTCTCTTTGTTCTTTCTGTTTCATCATTTGTTTTTCATTTC
>NW_011641622.1:0-215 GCF_000512975.1 Sesamum indicum
ATGCTGAGAATGCTCAAAAATTAGCTATTTTGCACAGGTTTTATTAAAACAAGTTTGTTAATCTTTTATACAAACTTATAATTATTATTACGCTTAGCAAATTTGCAACACAAATGCTTGGGTCTAGACCAACCTTTGGTTCATGTTTCGTCGAATTTTGAGAACGTTCAAAATTTAGCTGTTTTCACGGTTATATTAAAACAAGTTTGTTTCCC
>NW_011641623.1:0-215 GCF_000512975.1 Sesamum indicum
ATAATATTTATTGAATTTCATTATTTCAATTTTAGTTAATTAAGTAAATTCGTAAATATAATTAATTAAAAATTTATTAAATTAATTTAATTATATATTAAAATATATAAATTTATTTATTTTTTACAATTTATTAAATATATGAATAAATTATAGAATTAAAAAATTAGGAACGGTTTTACTAATGGTAAAGAAATATTATAAATCTAAATAAA
>NW_011641624.1:0-215 GCF_000512975.1 Sesamum indicum
CTAAGAAAGACACCCCTACTACATCAAGATTCAAGCAGGCAGATCCTAAACATGATGACAAAGTTGCTACCGAAAAGGTACAGCCTGAACCCAATTCTTCAAGAAATCGTGATATAAAGTGTTTCAAGTGCCAAGGAAAAGGAAACATAGCAAGTGAGTGTCCTAACCGACGTACAATGATCTTCAACAATCATGGAGAGTTGGAAACCGAGGAA
>NW_011641625.1:0-215 GCF_000512975.1 Sesamum indicum
GACATCCTGCACGAGAAAAAAGATTGTGTAGATAAAAATGAAGACTTAGAAATTGAAGGAGAATGACAAATATAACAAGACGCAGATGGCATTCGTTGGCGCTGAAGACAAAAGCAACACCTCATTTCTTCTATGTTCAGAATTAAAGTAAACATGTTCTATCGTGACACACACACACACACCCCATCCCAAACACACACACCCACCCACACACT
>NW_011641626.1:0-215 GCF_000512975.1 Sesamum indicum
AAGAGGGATGGGCAGAAGCAGAGCATAGACAATAATCAATCTTATAACATGAATTATGCCTGAATCCCAAGCATCAAATGGAGTTATGAGCAATACCTAAAAGGAGCTGACCACAAGAGGAATACTATTTTGTGCACCTGACATGTTTGATGACAAACCAGGATTGCTTGATAAAGAAGGCTTATCGAAAATTGATGGTAAGCTAAATGGAAATT
>NW_011641627.1:0-215 GCF_000512975.1 Sesamum indicum
TGCATCAAGATCTATAGGGATAGATCTAAAAGGATGTTAGGATTGAACCAATCCTTGTATATTGAGAAAGTCTTAAAGAGATTCAATATGAAAAACTCAAAATGAGGATTCCTTCTAATGAGGCATGGAATTAAGTTGTCCAAGAAGAAGTCTCCCAAGTCTGATGAGAAATTTAAAAGGATGTCGGACATCCCCTATGCTTTGGCAGTAGGCAG
>NW_011641628.1:0-215 GCF_000512975.1 Sesamum indicum
CCACATCACCTCCAGTCGTGTCCACATAGCCGTCCACGTCGTCTTTCCGGCACACGTCACGGGTCGCCGGCAAAGGCTCCGTCCACTCACCCAGCTGCCGGAAAAGCGCGCCAGGGATTCTAGCAGCTGCGGACTCGTTCCCAACAGCTTTCCGACCACCAAGAATGGCCGGACGACGA
The DNA here is from genome assembly GCF_000512975.1 of Sesamum indicum. Lineage (NCBI taxonomy): Eukaryota > Viridiplantae > Streptophyta > Magnoliopsida > Lamiales > Pedaliaceae > Sesamum > Sesamum indicum. Next base: position 180 of record NW_011641628.1, read on the forward strand.
GAGAAGTGTCCGTTTCCGACAGTCGCCGTCGAAGGA
>NW_011641629.1:0-215 GCF_000512975.1 Sesamum indicum
TGAATATTCCATGGTCGCGGCAAGTTCCTTCCTTCTAAATCTTGGAGTATGTACGTCCCTTTCTTCCGGATCTCCACAACTTTATATAGGCCATCCCAAGTCGGATCGAGTTTTCCCACATGCTTAGATACTTCCACTTTCTTTAGCACCAGGTCTCCGACCTGGAAATGCCGTGGTCGCACTCGACGATTATAACTCCGGGTCATCATGCTTTT
>NW_011641630.1:0-215 GCF_000512975.1 Sesamum indicum
TGGGTCTAGACCTGTGATTGGGTCAAGTTTCGTCGAATTCTAAGAACGTTCAAAAGTTAGTTGTTTTGCACAGTTTTATTAAAACAAGTTTGTTTTCCTTTTATACTAACTTGTCGTTATTATTACGATTAGCAAATTTACATAACAAAGGCTTGGTTCTTGACCTGCGATTGGGTCAAGTTTCGTCGAATTCTGAGAACGTTCATAAGTTAGCT
>NW_011641631.1:0-215 GCF_000512975.1 Sesamum indicum
GAGAGAGAGCTTGATGAGCGAGATAGAGAGAGAGAGAGTGACAGCTTGAAGAGAGAGAGAGAGAGAGAGAGCGAGAGAGAGAGAGAGAGAAAGAGAGAGAGAGATAGAGGTTGATGTGTGGGGTGTGTGTGTGCAGTGTGTGTGGGTGTGTGTATGTGTGTATGTGTGCAGTGTGTGTGGGTATGTGTAAGTGTGTGTGTGTGTGTGTGTGTGTG
>NW_011641632.1:0-215 GCF_000512975.1 Sesamum indicum
TAAGGGATGTAAGGGGAAGGAGTGGTACCATTTTCATCTAAGAAGACAGAAATATCGTAAGAGAAGAAAGTTAAGCAATGCTAGGACTCGGCATATCTCATTTGTAAGCTTTCGTTCTTCATTCCTTCTATCTTCCTAAAGAACATCTCGGCATCTAAAGAACCTCTGATGAGTACTTGAACAACTTCTTATCTCCTACTATCTATATTTGTACA
>NW_011641633.1:0-215 GCF_000512975.1 Sesamum indicum
ATAGGGATAGAACGGATCGAGCTCATGTGGAGGAGATGCAGACTTTGCTCGAGAAACTCCGGGTTTTGGAAAGGCGAGCTTGCAGCTGCTAACAAGGACAAGGAGGTCGCCCTATCAGAAGGTCGGAAAGAAGGGTTTGAGGCTGGCAAGGAGGTCCGGCTGGTCGGGGGCCATAAGAAGGGATTTGATGAAGGCCAGGCCGGTCGCATTTCACT
>NW_011641634.1:0-215 GCF_000512975.1 Sesamum indicum
CGACACCACCGATGGCTTCATGATATTCAACACCGATCCTTTTGTACAAACCATTCACCAAGACTTTCTCCAAGAATCACCAAGGTGGTGGCATTGGTATCGTGCTGAGGATCTTCGGCACCAACAAATTCGCCGTAGTGGGCAAAGGGGCCACTCCAAGACTCAGCCGCAACAAAATCATGATCTGGGATGATTCTGTGGGACAGTTCACTGGA
>NW_011641635.1:0-215 GCF_000512975.1 Sesamum indicum
TTTATTAGAAAAGCAAATTAGCTTCCCTTTTAATCTAACTTGTAGTTATTATTATGCTTAGAAAATTTAAAACACAAATGCATAGGTCTAGACCTACGTTTGGGTCAAGTTTCGTGAAATTCTGAGAATGTCCAAATTTAGCCATTTTGGATGATTTTATTAAAAAAGCAACATCGTTTTCCTTTTATACTAACTTGTAGTTATTATTACACTTA
>NW_011641636.1:0-215 GCF_000512975.1 Sesamum indicum
TGGTAAATTTGCTAAGCATAATAATAACTTCATGTTTGTATAAAAAGGAGACAAACTTACTTTAATAAAACAGTGCAGAACAGCCTTATTTTGAACGTTATCAGAATTCGACGAAACTTGACCCAAACGTTGGTCTAGACACAGGAACTTGTGTGGTAAATTTTTCCAACCGTAATAATAACTACTAGTTTGTATAAAATGGAAACAAACTTGCT
>NW_011641637.1:0-215 GCF_000512975.1 Sesamum indicum
TAATTTTTATTATATTTAATGTTATTTGTATTATATTAGAAATTTATAAATTAATTTATTATTTATATTACAATAAAATATTTACATTTAAAAATTATAATGTGGTCAAATATGTTAAAATATTTAATGAAAATTGATTTTGATTTTTTCACTCATTTGAAGATAAAAGTTATCTGATTTTTATTCTAGAAAATTGATTTTATTTAGTAGAATTT
>NW_011641638.1:0-215 GCF_000512975.1 Sesamum indicum
TAATAAGACGCATATGGCATTCGTTGGCGCAGAAAATAAAGGCAACACCTCAGTTCTTCTATGTTCAAAATGGAAATAAACATATTTTACCGTGATACACGCACACACACACACACCCACACACACTCACACACACACACATAGCACACACACACAGTGCACACACAAACACACAGCACACACACACTGCACACACAAACACACAGCACACACAC
>NW_011641639.1:0-215 GCF_000512975.1 Sesamum indicum
ATTAGAAAAATCCGCACCATTGTCGTGTTAATACATTAATATATGACTGGCATGTGTTGAATTAAAATATAGTTAAATCATACATAATTTAAAAATATAATCACATTTAACCCACACATGTAGGTGAAATAAGTGCCATGTTATAAAAAAAAATGGGGTTAAATGCAATTTACTCATCTGATATACGAAATGAGCAAATATCCCCTTATGACAAC
>NW_011641640.1:0-215 GCF_000512975.1 Sesamum indicum
AGGGGAAGAATAGGCAGCTGTTAGAGTAAGGGTCGGTGGGAATAGGACTAGCTTTCTTTACAGAACAGATTCAACAAGAGAGTCCTCTAGGCCTGTTCGTCACGTTTGCTTTCTTAGTACAGTCTTCCCTTTTTTTCCTATTAAAGTGCTTACTATGGAAGGGATTAGCAAGAGGTCAAAGCACTGGGTCTAGCTCAATTTCATCGACCCTTATA
>NW_011641641.1:0-215 GCF_000512975.1 Sesamum indicum
TATGGGAAGAACCCGAAGAGACGAGAGAGACCAGGGTTCGGGAGGGAGAAGGAAGAGGCAGAAATGAGTTAGGGTTTGACCGAGATTAGGTATAAATATGTAGGGTCAATGGGTCGAACCTTTTGTGGGTCGGGTCAAGAGAGTAAGTGGCCCACAGGGCCATGTGTGATTTGGCCGTCCGAAGTGAGGGCCCATCACCTTTGGTTTGGGCCAAA
>NW_011641642.1:0-215 GCF_000512975.1 Sesamum indicum
AACCTCAAGTGCAATCGCGAATAATTTGATTTAATTTTCAACTTTCTTCAAGAACTCCAGATATATATGTGCACATATATATCCACCTACTCACCCATAGTATTTTTACTTATATTTTATTGATAACACTAATTATTTTAGTTTTTTTAATTCTATTAATTCTATAATTTTTATAATTTTAGTCTTGTAAAAACTAATTATCATAACTTCTGTAG
>NW_011641643.1:0-215 GCF_000512975.1 Sesamum indicum
AGGTCTAGACCCATCCATTTGTGTTGTAAATTTGCTAAGCGTAATAATAACTACAAGTTCGTATAAAAAGGAAAACAAACTTGCTTCAATAAAACCGTGCAAAATAGCTAAGTTTTCAACGTTCTCAGAATTCGACGAAACTTAACCCAAACGTTGGTCTAGACCCAAGCATTTGTGTTGTAAATTTCCTAAACGTAATAATAATTACAAGTTAG
>NW_011641644.1:0-215 GCF_000512975.1 Sesamum indicum
TAAAGAAAAAAAAAAAGAGGCTCATAAGGGTAATATAGAAAAACTATTTATTGGAGGGACTAATTTAGAGCGAATTGAAAAAGTAGGAACTATTTTAAAATTAAAATAAAAAATCAGGAATTAAAATATATTTTACCCATATATATAGTGCGTATACAAATATATGGGGGTGAGATATATATATTATATTAGAATCAATATTCTCAAATTCATAA
>NW_011641645.1:0-215 GCF_000512975.1 Sesamum indicum
CTCATAATGATGGTGCAACTTAGTTGCAATCACATCTGTGCATAGAGCAAAGAAAAGTCTCTAATGGAAGTAGTCTCCCATCATTAATTATATATGTACTTCAATTATCATTAATTATATATGTACTTCAATTAAAATACTGTTCATTACAGGCAGAATTTGTGTAGGCAATCAGTATATAAGGGATTAGGCATAGCTCCATTTTACACAACTCA
>NW_011641646.1:0-215 GCF_000512975.1 Sesamum indicum
TAAGTTGAAAATTAACGGTTGGTGTATTAAAGAATGTATTTTGTAAGATTTTGGGGTAGATTACAGATTACCTTTAATTGTAATTCAAAATGTTTACCTAAGCTCTTATAAGAAAAATAAAATATCAGTTTATCCAAATATATTTTTTAAAAAAAGAGCAAATTATCCCCCTCACCAGAGAGGCAGTACACTCCTTTTTAAAAATACAAAACGTG
>NW_011641647.1:0-215 GCF_000512975.1 Sesamum indicum
TATATATATATATATATATTACCGAGGTGGGTCCTTTAGGATTTAGGACTCACTATGGACCTGGACAGATCCTAATTTTAAGACCCACTACTTGTTCCGTTCTCCATTTTTTGAACTTGAACCCGCCTGAGTTCTATCGAGTTTCAGTTCAATTGCCACCGCCTAAACATCACGTACCATTTTGAAAATGTGAGTGAAAAAGCATGGGTCTGAGG
>NW_011641648.1:0-215 GCF_000512975.1 Sesamum indicum
TACTAACTACAAGTTAGTATAAAAGCGAAACAAACTTGCTTTAATAAAATCGTGCAAAACAACTAAATTTTAAACGTTTTCAGAATTCGACGAAACTTGACCCAAACATTGGTCTACACCCAAGCATTTCTGTTGTAAATTTGGTAAGCGTAATAATAACTACAAGTTAGCATAAAAGGGAAACAAACTTGCTTTAATAAAACCGTGCAAAACAA
>NW_011641649.1:0-215 GCF_000512975.1 Sesamum indicum
GATTTAAGAAAACACCATATTTTACAACTGGACGATTTGCCAAAAGTCCATATCCAGATGACCCAACTAATTTAGTGAATCGAACCATGTCCACCTAAGAGACAGTTCAACATCTTTTCTTCCGGATGAATTTCACTGGACTAGAATTCTATTCTCATTTTTGGACGTTTCAAGAACTGTCACTAAATATGCACCACCTCAATCCCATTGAGGGG
>NW_011641650.1:0-215 GCF_000512975.1 Sesamum indicum
AAAATGATCATTATATTTAGGATAAATTGCAATGACCTCTTAAGGTATTTCATAACTATAAATACTATTGTTGTTTGAAAAATTACTAGTATCCCTGATGTTTCATGAATTTATATAATCCTTGGATGGAGGCCGAAAAAATACCTATTTTTTTCTTATTTTTTTTTCTTTTTGACAAATAATAAAATAAGTTGACAATGTTAAATGTTATTCTT
>NW_011641651.1:0-215 GCF_000512975.1 Sesamum indicum
TACTTAAATAGCGTCCTGACTTTGCAGATGTGGGAAGACATTTTGGGGTTTGAAAATGCAGAGTTTTATATCAAAAGATGGCCGGATCTGGATGGCCTTTGTTTTGAAGATGTACTCGTTTCTTTCCCTGATGCAATTCCTTGTGAGTAAAGGTTTTTGCAGATGGTGGAAAGATCAAAATAAATCCAGATGATAATTATATTTTACGAGAAGGT
>NW_011641652.1:0-215 GCF_000512975.1 Sesamum indicum
TTATTGCTTTTTAATCGGACGTTGTGTTGCGATGTATTCTCTGGCTACGTGTTTTTACTCATTGTTTTCCTGCTAATTGCTCTCTGATTAATATAGCCCGAAAGTTGTATGAGCCCTTTAATGTCTCATTCATTTCTTTGGTGCAGGCATCGGCGAATGTGACGACGGTACTACCAGGCCTTGTGATCCGATTTGGTAAAGCTTGCTATCATGGA
>NW_011641653.1:0-215 GCF_000512975.1 Sesamum indicum
TGTTACACGTCTTCATCCTCGTTGCTTCGGTCACCGGCAGCTCATTTTCCCAAATTAAGATCCTCTTCTTTTCAAATAAGCTTTCTGTGAACTCAGTGCTTTTGTCTATCATGGAGTTTAACAGGAACGATTCATTCACTTTATTTGAGAAAATCTTGAATGGATACTTGACTTTGTCCATCTCTGCGAGATAGACCCATAATCCCCAAGCTCTC
>NW_011641654.1:0-215 GCF_000512975.1 Sesamum indicum
AACGTTCAAAATTTAGCTATTTTGGACGGTTTTATTAAAGAAAGTTTTTTTTCCTTTTACATACACTTGTATTTATTATTATGCTTAGCAAATTTACCACACAACTTCTTATGTTCAGACCAACGTTTTGGTCAAATTTGATCGAATTCTAAGAACGTTCAAAATTTAGCTATTTTGGACGGTTTTATTAAAGAAAGTTTTTTTTCCTTTTACAC
>NW_011641655.1:0-215 GCF_000512975.1 Sesamum indicum
GATGGCTGCCAAGTCTCAGATGCCATAGCCAAGACCTATCCTTCACACAAGCCTTTAAACACCATCCTATTTGATTTGAGAGAGTTTCAATGGCCTTTGGGATATAGAAAGTTATTCCTCTTCACAGTTGAAAAAGGAATTCATAGAGTGCGAAGATGAATATGAAAGTTATCCCAATAGTAAAGACTAGTTACCGCCCCGTGGGTCCTTCAAAA
>NW_011641656.1:0-215 GCF_000512975.1 Sesamum indicum
TGTGTGTGGGGTGTGTGCGTGTGTGTTGTGTGTGTGTGGTGTGTGGGTGTGTGTGTATGTGTGTGGTGTGTGGGTGTGGGTGTGTGTGTGTGTGATCATGATGTCCAAAAATATATTTTTATAGATTCTAATCAACTACTGTATTTTTTTTTTCAATTTTATCGACCACAAACTTGAGAAATTTTGTTGAATGATGCCCCCTCCTTGATCCGACT
>NW_011641657.1:0-215 GCF_000512975.1 Sesamum indicum
TGTATGATAAGAACTTTTTAGAGAGGGTAGGTCTTACGCTAGAGTTTGAGGATGGTGTTAAGACTTTCGTAAAATGGGACAAGTGTTAGCATAGACATATAGAAAGAGACAAAATTAGGTCCCCATGTCCGAAGTGCATAAACGAAAGGTTCAAAACACCTGAGGATGTTAATTATCATTTATGTATGCGAGAGTTATGCCAAAATAATATAATT
>NW_011641658.1:0-215 GCF_000512975.1 Sesamum indicum
TGCTCATCAATCACTCCAAGGATCATTCTCAGTTCTCACTTCTGAAGGTTCAATGACTTGGGTCTCGGAACCATCAGCAGAGTTTGCATCGATCTCGGAGGCGTTTTCTGTGGCTGCTTCTGCTTCATCATCCTCCAATCGACCCCATCTTCCTCCGAGGGCCATAGCCATCATCTCGTATATCTTGTTGCCGAGCTCAGCAGGACTATCAGGCT
>NW_011641659.1:0-215 GCF_000512975.1 Sesamum indicum
AATTATTTTATTGGAAATATTAGTCCAATATTTTTGATTATTTACATTATTATTTAAATAACTTTACTATTGGGATTATATATTGGTCCAATTTTTTTTTGGTTATTTACATTATAATGTAAAAAATTAGCCTATTTATAATAAATTGCACATGTATACAATAAATTTGGCAAAAAATTTAAGCAATATAATATAATACACATAAGAATTGCATA
>NW_011641660.1:0-215 GCF_000512975.1 Sesamum indicum
CACATGTCTCGTCCATGGTCTCACGTACCCAATATTGATTGCCGGTTGTCTTTGTACCCCTCCTAATAGAGCCTGGTAAAAGAAGATAAACTCTTGAATAACCGCTCCTGGCTCTGTATAGGTGTTCCCTTGCTCGTCATTGATCTGCAAGATCCTCCGAGCAGTTCTTCTTTGGGCTATTTTGCGAAAGAAGACTTTTGAGCATTGGTCCCCTC
>NW_011641661.1:0-215 GCF_000512975.1 Sesamum indicum
AATCTAAAATAAAAATGGATTTATTTTAGGAAAAGTCAATGCAGCTTAAACCATATAACTTTCAACTTAAACTTTTTTTTTTAAACCAAAAATTAAAAAATATTTATTCAAAATTCTCCCGGACACTCAATTAATCAGATTCAAAATAGAAATTATAAAACAATAATACTATTTTTAACTTTATTTTCAAATAATAAGCCGATAAAATAAATATT
>NW_011641662.1:0-215 GCF_000512975.1 Sesamum indicum
CCACACACACCCCACACACACACAGATACACCCCACATGCACACGCACACGCACACACACACACACACACACCCCACACGCACACGCACACACACACACACACACACCCCACACTCTCACACACACACACACATACACACATTTCCCACCCCCCCCACACACATACACCCACACGCCACACACACAAAAAAAATAAATAGACGCACAGACAAGGA
>NW_011641663.1:0-215 GCF_000512975.1 Sesamum indicum
CAAAGCTTGATTCATATGATGAAGTTGTTAAGAGACTAGCGAACCAACTCCGAGTCGATGATCCGTCCAAACTACGACTTACATTACACAATATCTACTCTCAGCGACAAAAAGCTCATCCTATAACATATCGAGGAGTAGAATACTTGTTAGAGATGCTGCTGCATTTCGACCAAGTATGCATTCATACAACTCTAAGTCGGGGTTCATTTGAG
>NW_011641664.1:0-214 GCF_000512975.1 Sesamum indicum
AATCTAAAATAAAAATGGATTTATTTTAGGAAAAGTCAATGCAGCTTAAACCATATAACTTTCAACTTAAAAGTTTTTTTTAAACCAAAAATTAAAAAGTATTTATTCAAAATTCTCCCGGACACTCAATTAATCAGACTCAGAATAGAAATTATAAAACAATAATACTATTTTTAACTTTATTTTCAAATAATAAGCCGATAAAATAAATATT
>NW_011641665.1:0-214 GCF_000512975.1 Sesamum indicum
CGTTAAGGGAGGAGAGAAGCACCGTCTTGAACAATGATTCGGATACATCAAACCACACCAAATACATAGCAACCTCGTTCTCGTTGATGGTCGCAAGCCAATACGGATTCACATGCAAAATGACATCATTTCTGTTCGTTGACACATTATACCGAAAATTCAAGTCTTTTCCAACTATTTGAATTGTGGAGTAGACTTCGACCTTAATTTTGTC
>NW_011641666.1:0-214 GCF_000512975.1 Sesamum indicum
CGAAGCCACCCAAGGTTTCGATCTGGGCCACACATGTCCTATAGCCCTTGTTGAAGAAGTCGGCAGATTTGAGTTCGACAGTTTTGAACGTGCCAGACATCAGAAAATCTCGAGCTACAGGAACACGGGAGCTGGCAAGGGCTTGATGGTGCTCCTCTAAAGTGATTCGACCAGCCTGGCCTTCCTATAATCCTTGTGCGTGGCCAGTCTTAAA
>NW_011641667.1:0-214 GCF_000512975.1 Sesamum indicum
CACCAATTCCATAGTGATTTGTGTGTGACTCTTTAGGTTCACCCTCAACTAGACTTGGGCATTGTGTCCAACATAAATAATTAATTAAATTAAATTAAATTATTTATTTCTAATTAACCATTAATCCAAAACGCCCGTCACCATGAGTGGCCGTCTAGCAATGGTCCATGGCACTAAAGACAAAGTGAATGTTAGAATGGACATTTAGCTCTCG
>NW_011641668.1:0-214 GCF_000512975.1 Sesamum indicum
AGTGTTGCAACAATTTAAATAACATACTCTATAAAAAAAGGCAGGATTTGGCACAAATCAGTTGGGCAACCCAAAGCCCGTTTTATATTGAAATGGGTATTGGAACACAGTTGGAACAGAACTTGATAGATGACTTCAAGATCCCCATTTTTTATGTGTAGCATATATGCTAGAAGATAAAATCTTTATCTTTTCTAAATTCAAATTATTTGTG
>NW_011641669.1:0-214 GCF_000512975.1 Sesamum indicum
AACTCAAATTAGGAAACTTCATTCCATCACAAGTCTTTCAAGGACCACATAATCGCATAAATAAATTGACACAACCATTCTGATTTACAACCTGCTCATGCTTAACTACTTCTCCTACATACTACCATCAGTGCACTCTGTTGTTGCTTCACCGATGCTGATCCAACAATCAAGATTGACAAACTTCTGATAACACCACGTTGGTCCTTGAGAA
>NW_011641670.1:0-214 GCF_000512975.1 Sesamum indicum
CGATTGAGCTGAGTTTTACAAAATACATGGTAGCTTTTAGCTTATTTTGAAAATAGGAGGGTTTTTTTTTTGGAGAGTTTTTAAAACCCAGTGGGGTTTTATGCATTTTGTCCTGCAGTATATCTCGTTAGCAAGAGTGGTCATGGATTGATTTACTTTACTAGAGGTGATATAGTGAGAGAAAATGAGTGGAGGATTCATGAAATTTGATAAA
>NW_011641671.1:0-214 GCF_000512975.1 Sesamum indicum
GTTATGTGATTGTGATTTTGTGGGCCGTTGAGTTCTCTGTGTGGCTTGATGGTGTGAATTTGCCTAATTGGCTAAATTGAGCCTTCGTGTAATATGACCGGTTGAACCTAAGTGGTTTGTTGAGCCTTTTATGGCTAGAAGAGTCTTTGTGAATGAGCCTAGGTGGTAATATGCTATAGCCTTTTGTTCGATTTTAACTTAGTGTTAATTGCTG
>NW_011641672.1:0-214 GCF_000512975.1 Sesamum indicum
GAGAAGAAGGAAACTTCAAATGCGAATGCTGTGAACAAAATATCCAGAATATACCCGTGACATTATTAAGGCCATACATAGCCTCACGAATAAACGCATCAAAATATATTTTCTTTTCACGAGTAATTCAATTTCAATAGTATAAAATTATTTAATTTCATGAAATTTTGCAGGAGTAAGAACAAATAAACGTGAGACTCAAGCTAGCAACTCA
>NW_011641673.1:0-214 GCF_000512975.1 Sesamum indicum
TCATCAGCGGAACTAGGTTTGCTTTATTACAAGCTAAGCAAACTCTCTATGGTGGTTTTATTCCTTTTATTAGTTCAATGAGGGACACTGCTTTCAGGTCCATTCCCTTGCTTCGGTGCCAGTGGAGCAAAGTAAGCTTTTGCGTCTATATAAGTATGAAAAAATCTAATTCAATTCGGAAGGAAAACATAAAAGTAAGATTTCACAGCTATAT
>NW_011641674.1:0-214 GCF_000512975.1 Sesamum indicum
AGCATCTTATTTATAAAATAATGGTAAAGCATTTAAAATACTATTATTTACTTACCAACTTCCTCTTGTGCGCTAATACAGGAAGACCCCCCCCCCAATACACAATTGAGGACACCTAGAGTTCGCCGCACGATTCGTCTTAGTCTTTGAAGACTCCCGTTGGAAGTCCACATTGGCCCAGTACGTCTGGAGCTGGTCCAGACCTTGTTGGCCA
>NW_011641675.1:0-214 GCF_000512975.1 Sesamum indicum
GAATGTTATTTTCAGAACTAGAATCAAGCTGTGAAGAACTTGAAGATGACGACTGAATCTGCATGTCAACAGCCCCCCCACAAGTGGGACTGGGGGCAAAGCACACAAGGCCCAACTTGGAGACAAACGAGCCAAAAAGTTTAAGGGAAACAGCTTTAGTAAAAACATCTGCAACTTGATCGAGACTTCGAACCAGAACTGGATTGATGAATCC
>NW_011641676.1:0-214 GCF_000512975.1 Sesamum indicum
GAAGTTTTTTTCCATTTTATATAAACTTGTAGTTATTATTATGCTTAACAAATTTACCATTAAATTCTTGGTTAGACCAATACTTGGATCAAGTTCTGAAGAATTCTGAGCACGGTCAAAATTTAGTTGTTTTGCACAGTTTGTTAAACCAAGTTTGTTTCCCTTTTAAAACTTGTAAGTTATTATTACGTTTACCAAATTTACAACACAAATT
>NW_011641677.1:0-214 GCF_000512975.1 Sesamum indicum
GATTGTATATCTTTGCGAAGAACATTGGAGCTGCTACTTCTGTTGCTACTCCACTCTAGAGGAAATACTTGTGGAATCAATAAATATATTCATCTACTGCGCAAAGACTTCTTAATTAAAGGCTGAAGAGAGCTTGTGCATATTCTCTAGCCTTTTCTGCTCTACTTCCTTCGAAGTATCCAACTTTGATGAAATTTAACTTGATAAGCCTTCC
>NW_011641678.1:0-214 GCF_000512975.1 Sesamum indicum
TAGATGTAACTGCAGAAATTTGAAAGCGCTCTCTTGTTTTCTCTCTCTGCCTTGAACATTCTACCTTTTCCCTTGATAATGCTTAGGTGGAAGTTTGTTCTTGTTTGTAATCTTTTGCTTCATGACTTTTGGAAACTTTCTGAATTTATTCTGGTATTTGAATTCAGCTGATTTTATTGTTGGGCAGTCAAGTCAACGTTACTATTGTGCCGTC
>NW_011641679.1:0-214 GCF_000512975.1 Sesamum indicum
AATTATATATATTTGTGATAATTGAAAATATTTACTTTAAAATTGTGATAAGATGAGATGAAATCACAAACACGTAGCAAGCGGTTACTTTTAAAAAAAATAGGAAATAAGTAAATAGACGACAAAACGGATATTTTTAATGTTTGGTCCCTTAAATTAGTCACTAAATCAGTTCCAGTACTTCATGTTTCCTCAAATTTTATCAAAGTCTTTC
>NW_011641680.1:0-214 GCF_000512975.1 Sesamum indicum
TCCCTGCCACAAATTACAAACAGTAAAGCAAGTAATGCAGGATAGGACACATTAAAATGCCCTTCTTGATATTCCCGGTTATCAGGAAGGAATTCTACCAATACAGTACCTTGGTCTACCATTTATCTCCTGACAAAGAATGGTTATTCTTGTTTGCTAGGTTGTTTACGCAACTATTTCAACATTATCTCATAATTGGATTATGAATGCTCAA
>NW_011641681.1:0-214 GCF_000512975.1 Sesamum indicum
CTTTGCTACAAGGGCTATACCTACCCTAAACGTCATACTTATTGTAATCCTTGTGTTTATATATATAAATGTATATAATAATATAATCCATGTGTATACGTAACCCCAACGTCATAATAGGTATTATCAACCCACAACATTATATATATATATAATATTATTAAATAGTATATATTATATATATATCTAATATTATTATCATTTTATTTATTTG
>NW_011641682.1:0-214 GCF_000512975.1 Sesamum indicum
TCAATAGCGAATACTCATTTTATTCACTAAATAATATTACGTGGAATCGAGTTATTGTTAGAATGGATTACAAGTGTGCCAATCTAATTGGCTTTCAGGTCACATATTCTAACAATCTCCCACTTGACCTAAAGCCAATCACTCATCAATCTTAAACCTATCTTATCCAGATGCTGAGTATGCAATTTGCGACATCGGTTTGGTAAGTGATCAG
>NW_011641683.1:0-214 GCF_000512975.1 Sesamum indicum
AAAATTAAATTTTTTTTGATACATTTAGTCCTATCATAAATCCCCTAATTATAAATCTTATTTGCAAAGTTATAACTATAATAAGTATACCCCTATTCAACGACGTAACTATACACAAAAAAACCCTTTGGGTATATTGCAGTAAAACCCCATCAAAATGTATACTTATAATTTTATAAATGCATAAAGTGTATGTATACTTAAATTCAATATT
>NW_011641684.1:0-214 GCF_000512975.1 Sesamum indicum
GAAACTCCAAAACAGCCTGGAACCTCCACCTCATCTGGCAGACCTATCCTAAGGTCTACTATGCAGGCACAGGCATCGTTCGGAACTACCAATAAGAGGAAAAACTCTTGCACGCTCTTTTCTTTAACCAACCTCAACAGAGGAGAACTCAACTACCCTTGCAGACAACTAAGAACAGATCAAGGACCATTGGTGTATAGGCCGTAAAAGCCAA
>NW_011641685.1:0-214 GCF_000512975.1 Sesamum indicum
TTGACCTCTTTTAAAAGTATAAAATTAAACTTTCTCCCAAAAGAGTTTCAAAATTACATTTACACCCCTCTAAAAATTTGTTATTAATACCTGATCCACTTTTGTTAGAATTTGGACAAAAAATGCTGATGTTAGCAAAAAGTATTACATAAATGTTTTTAACTTTACCCCTCATTTAACATTCCCTTGTAATAATTTTATACTTATAAGGAAA
>NW_011641686.1:0-214 GCF_000512975.1 Sesamum indicum
ACAGTATCAAAACCACCAACTTCATCGCTGTTTGCTACTAATTTCTCAAACATGGTACCCAATCCGTTGCAACGACTGAAAATAATGGCATGCATACTCGCAAACAACCACTCCATCCGTTGTCCTGATAGATGCATTTCCCCCAAATGCACTTGCTTCAAGGAATAGCCACCAATTGAAATGTTGGGTGTATTGCTGGGACCAATAAAAAGTT
>NW_011641687.1:0-214 GCF_000512975.1 Sesamum indicum
TTTTATACAAACTTGTAGTTGTTATATACTTATCAAATTTACCACTCAAAATCTTGGGCCTAGACTATCGTATGGGTCAGGTTTCGTCGACATCTGAGAACGTTCGAAATTTTATTGTTTTACATGGTTTTATTGATTCAAGTTCGTTTCCCTTTTATACAATCTTGTAGTTATTATTACGCTTTGCAAATTTACCACACAAATTTTTGGGTCT
>NW_011641688.1:0-214 GCF_000512975.1 Sesamum indicum
GTATAAAAGGGAAACAAACTTGTTTTAATAAAACCGTGCAAAACAGCTAAATTTTGAGCATTCTCAGAATTAGACTAAACTTGATCCAAACGTTGGTCTAGACCCAAGAATTTGTGTGTTAAATTTTCTAAGTGTAATAATACCTACAAGTTAATATAAAAGGGAAACAAACTTGTTTTAATAAAACCGTGTAAAACAGCTAACTTATGAACGT
>NW_011641689.1:0-214 GCF_000512975.1 Sesamum indicum
ATCGAGTGATGATACTATCCCTAGTAGAAAAGCTGAAAGACCTCCAGGCTGATTTCGAGAATGAACGTGATATTACAATCACTACCACCCTTTTTCGATCAATTTATTATCAACTATAACATGAATGGGATTGAGAAAAACGTTCATGAGTTGATTAATATGTTGGTCCAGTACAGGACAAGTTGAAAAATCTGCATCAGCCTGTACTAGTGGG
>NW_011641690.1:0-214 GCF_000512975.1 Sesamum indicum
GGTGTAAGGAGTTGAAGCCCTTCCTCCTCATTAAGGACATGTCTAGCCCATGGCCTCAGATACTGGATATCTATCACCTACCTCCGTCTTTCTCTGCTTAACAGAGCCTGATAGAAGGTCACAAATTCATGAATAACCACTCATGTCTCTAAGTAGGTGGTCCCATATTCATAATTTATTTGCAAGATTCTCTTAGTGGCACGTCGTTGAGCTA
>NW_011641691.1:0-214 GCF_000512975.1 Sesamum indicum
TTTGTAGTCAAATTAGCCAAGTGCTTTCTTAATAGGCAGTCCTAGTAACTGTGGTGGACCTAGAATTGGTGCTCAAAATATTTCAAGGCCGATCTTGTACCTGTGGTTTCACAGGCTCATTTTCATGTTTGGATCTATAGTCTACTCTCTACTCTCTATTGCTTGAATTCTTACTTGGTGGACCTGATGTTGGTGCTAGGAAATAGTGGGAATA
>NW_011641692.1:0-214 GCF_000512975.1 Sesamum indicum
TGTTCCACATGTTGGCCGATAAGTAAATCCGGAAGATACTTTCCGTCGCCCTGTCCATCCTGGTCAGGCCACTCTGGCTGGCCAACAAGGTTTGGCTCCGGCTCCAGCTCCAGACGTACTGGGCCGAATTCGACTTTCAGCGAGAGTCCTTATAGAATAAGGCGAACTGGGCGGCAAACTCCGTGGTGTCCTCAACTGTATATCCGGGGGGGGG
>NW_011641693.1:0-214 GCF_000512975.1 Sesamum indicum
ATTCTGCACACTGGGGATAAATTCAGGTGAGTGTGTTAGGTAGTTGTCAAATCGAAACATACCTCCGCCTGGTTGATGTTGATGTTGCCTGTCCCCATGTAGGATAAGTGGCGAATGGCCAGAAGTCCGCGGCAATAGGCTACGATAACACGAGGAAGGAAATCTCGCAAGCCATCTATCATTAATGAGGATCCGATCCAATCTCTTCCATAGA
>NW_011641694.1:0-214 GCF_000512975.1 Sesamum indicum
ATTCTGAGAACGTTCAAAATTTAGCTGTTTTGTACGGTTTTATTAACGAAAGTTTATTTTTCTTTCATACTCACTTGTAGTTATTATTACGCTTAGCAAATTTACCGCACAAATGCATTGGTCTAGACCTACGTGTGGGTCATGTTTCGTGGAATTTTGAGAACGCGCAAAATTTAGTTGTTTTTCACGGTTTATTAACGAAACTTTCTTTTCA
>NW_011641695.1:0-214 GCF_000512975.1 Sesamum indicum
TTTCGAATATTTACAGATCACAAAAGTCTAAAGTATATCCCAACACAAAAAGAGTTGAATTTGAGACAAAGAAGGTCGATGGAGCTTTTGAAGGATTATGACTGCACCATTGACTATCATCCCGGGAAGGCGAACATTGTAGCACATGCCTTGAGTAGAAAGACGGTGGACCAACTTGCGGGTATGATTTGCTATAACATAGAGTATTTGACTG
>NW_011641696.1:0-214 GCF_000512975.1 Sesamum indicum
AAAATTAACTAAAATATATATTTAAATTACTTTAAGTACAATAATTATTTAAAATTAATTAACTAAAATATATATTTCATTATTATAACTATCTAAAATTATTTTTAATTAATTAAAATATATTTGATTAACAAAATTAAAAACATAAAAAAATAGAGGTGGCGGCCGTAGAGGCGACAGTAATAGAATTAAAAAAATAAAAAAAAATAGAGGA
>NW_011641697.1:0-214 GCF_000512975.1 Sesamum indicum
AGTACTTTCTCAGGGAGATACTTGCTCAAAAATCGTTTATAATTCAAACTAGATAACATTTTCCAGAAGAACTAAGAGGCCTGTTCCTCATATCACGCTACTGGCCTACATGCTGCTGGAAGTCTAAGAAATTTACTTGACACATACAACACAGAGACAGCAGTGAGTTTCTTGGCAGGCCTCAGAGAGAAAACTCAAAACTCGGGGAATTTCA
>NW_011641698.1:0-214 GCF_000512975.1 Sesamum indicum
ACAATTAGTTTACAAGCATAATGTGATGCTTTTACTAACAAAATATATATGTACCTTCTTGCATATGAACATTAGGCAACAAAATTATGTAGTTCTACTTATATACTGAGTTAAAATTCATGGCGGTAGAATTAGTATGAAACCAAGAATATTCAATGCTTTGATCAACGAAAAATATATGTAATCCCATTTATACTAATTAAAACTCATGCCC
>NW_011641699.1:0-214 GCF_000512975.1 Sesamum indicum
TTTTCTAACACTCTGACTAGCCCAATAGGCAAAGCCTATTTTTATGAGTTCTTGTCTTTCTCTCACCACCCCTTGGTCGCCAATCTTGTCATTTCCTATGACAAAGCAGTATGGAATTTCCCCTATCTCACCTTTTAGGTGCTACTAAAAAAACGATAAGCTTTGCAAAGAAAGAAATATCCACAGGAAGTAAGAACGATAAAGTTATCAACTT
>NW_011641700.1:0-214 GCF_000512975.1 Sesamum indicum
ATGATGAAGGGAGATAACAAAAGACTAATATACCCTCAGTATGAAGGATAGAGATAAAGGCATAAAAATAGGGATTAAACCTATTCTTTTACGTGGACTAATCTTAAAGACAGTTAAGGGCAATCTTATACCCGCAAAAGGTGGGCCACGATAGCGAGATGACCGGTCGTGGAAGCGGGCATAAGGATCGTGCAGAGGACACGAAAAAGGATCA
>NW_011641701.1:0-214 GCF_000512975.1 Sesamum indicum
AACGTTAAAAATTTCGCTGTTTGGCACTGTTTTATTAAAGCAAGTTCGTTTCCCTTTTATACAAACTTGTAATTATTACTACGCTTAGCAAATTTACCACACAAATTCTTGGGTCTAGACCAACATTTTGGTCAACTTTTGCCGAATTCTGACAACGTTCAAAATTTAGCTGTTTTGCACCTTTTTAGCAGAGCAAGTTTGCTTTCCCTTTGAC
>NW_011641702.1:0-214 GCF_000512975.1 Sesamum indicum
TGGATAAGCTCACTGAATTATATGTTTCAGAAATTGTGAGATTACATGGCATTCCAACCTCTATAGTTTTTTATTGAGATCCTCGATTTACTTCTCATTTTTGTGGAAGCTTGCAAACGGCTCTAGGTACAAAATTGCATTTTAGTACTGTGTTTCACCCTCAAGAAACCGTAAGAAAGTTGAGTTCCTTGAATTAAAGCAGAATGAGTTATCT
>NW_011641703.1:0-214 GCF_000512975.1 Sesamum indicum
CGATTATGTATCTGGGATGGCAGATCGATTTTATGATGTAGTGCATGCTGCCAACCATCCGTTATGCAATACAATTTCAATTTGCATCTAGTGTTGAGTTGGTGAATATCAAGATGGACAATCATATTTTTGAGTGATCATATGACCGAATATTCTAGTGGGCTAATAAAATATTGCCCTTCGGTCATAAATTGCCGAGAGATTACTACAGTAC
>NW_011641704.1:0-214 GCF_000512975.1 Sesamum indicum
ACTTTTAGTTATTATTACGCTTAGCAAATTTAGCACAGAAATGCTTGGGTTCAGACAAACGTTTGGGTCAAATTTTATCGAATTCTGAGAATGTTCAAAATTTAGTTGTTTTGCACGGTTTTATTAGTGCAAGTTTGTTTCCATTTTTTAAAAACTTGTAGTTATTATTACGCTTAGCAAATTTACCACACAAATTCTTGGGTCTAAACCTACG
>NW_011641705.1:0-214 GCF_000512975.1 Sesamum indicum
AAAATAATATGTATATATATACACATTATTTCCATTATAATAATACGAAAATCAAAATATAAAATGAAGTAGAAAGGAATAAAAAAAAATTTAATTAATTGAGACATTTTGTTCTCAATTAATAAGTTGAAAAAATAGTTTATATTAATAAAATAAATAAATGAAAATGTTTATGCTTCGTACATGTAAGGAATGAAAACTTTATAACAAAACA
>NW_011641706.1:0-214 GCF_000512975.1 Sesamum indicum
TTCCAACTATTTCAAAAATCCCTGGGAACAAGGTACTACATGGTTGATCATAACTAACAGCAACAACAAAAAAAAAGCAAGTTTTTTGTATAAACAGAACCTCTATGAAATACCTTATTTTCAAATATAGCTGTAAACCTCTAATCTTTGAGAACATCACTCGTGAGTCCTTTCTTTTTCTTTGATGTTTTCTGAACATCTGCATCATCAGCTC
>NW_011641707.1:0-214 GCF_000512975.1 Sesamum indicum
ATTGAAAATAGCAAGCAAAATATTTAGGTCCAGCTTTAACAATTTAAATTAACAGCTAAAAACGTTACACAGGCAGAATGCAGGTAATAAAAAGAAATCAGGTGCAACAAAAATTATCATCTAACAGAGAAGTGTTGAAGTACTGGCCACAGCTGAAAATTTGACTGTGTGCCACCTTGTGCATAAGGTACAATTCAATAGAAAACACACCAGC
>NW_011641708.1:0-214 GCF_000512975.1 Sesamum indicum
ATGTTTGCAGCGCTTATGCCTGCAACGGAAAGAGCATTTGCGTATACGACATCTCATTCATCTGAAGATGCCTTTGGTGTAGGCTATCTTTCTAAAGAGTGGTTTTGCTCTCGTCACTCCCTTGCTTGACAGTGAGGGAATCCTAAGTACGTCATTTCACCAAGCAGTCCTTCCTGCCCAGCCAACTCGTTCCCCAGAGAGGATTCGGTGTAAA
>NW_011641709.1:0-214 GCF_000512975.1 Sesamum indicum
TAATAAAACTTGAACGGATTAAATTGGAGTTCGTAATAATTTGAAAGCAAATTATATTAATTAGAAAATTAAAAAGGACGTAATGGGTATTTTGAGAAAAGTTTAATTAAATATATAAAATAATAATATTATATATATAAATTATATATTGTAGAATTGAGGGGAGAGAGAGAGAGTGTAGAATGAATGAGGCGGTGGGCCTCTCTTCCATATT
>NW_011641710.1:0-214 GCF_000512975.1 Sesamum indicum
TGCTAGGGAGGAGTTAGAAGGAATGGGGGCCTTCTACATCTTCAAGGTATCATCATGCCAAAACTTGGTACGTATATTTGTGTATTTTCCTCTAACAACTTTTGTTTCTTTGTAGGGCGCCTCAGTTTATGAGAACTTTATTCCAGATCACAGGGTACCACTCCTTCCAGTGATACCCAGAGGCACTAGTTGGAGGATAGGCTGGAGAGTTTGG
>NW_011641711.1:0-214 GCF_000512975.1 Sesamum indicum
GACCTGATGGCTACTCGTCAAGGTTTTTCAAGGCGGCTTGGCCTGTGGTTGGGGAAGAAGTTACGAGGGCGATACTAGACTTCTTTTCTACCGGAAAACTTCTGAAGCAGGTCAACTCCACGATCTTGGCCCTGATCCCCTTTATACGCCTATGTCGGTTAATGATTTTAGACCAATTTCATGCTGCAATGTTTTATACAAGATCATTGCGAAA
>NW_011641712.1:0-214 GCF_000512975.1 Sesamum indicum
CGGGACGGCCTATTCCAGACGCTGTCACAGCAGAAAAGGGGTATGAGCTTGCGTTCCCTTGGCTACCAACCGGACGGCAGTGGAGGAAACTACGAAAGATTTTCAACAGCCACATTTTCATGGCCCAGAAGCTGGACTCACTAAGACATTTGCGGCATGATGTGGTGAAAACGATGGTCGAACGTGTGGTTGAAGCTCAGGAATGTGGCAAAGC
>NW_011641713.1:0-214 GCF_000512975.1 Sesamum indicum
GCCCCCCCCCCCCTCTCTCTCTCTCTCTCTCTCTCTCTCTCTCTTTCTCCCTTCCACCCACCTCCACCCCCACCCCCAGCACCGTCCCTACCTCCCCTTCCCCCTACCCCCACCACCAGCCACCACTAGGTAAGTTTTTTTTATTTAGATTTTATGTAATTTTTTTTTGAATTTTTTATAATTTTTTTATTTTCGCTAATTTTTTTTTAAAAAA
>NW_011641714.1:0-214 GCF_000512975.1 Sesamum indicum
TTTGTTTTTATCAGTTATCCTGATGTAACTAAGGGTATAGACTCTGGCTTAGAAGCCAACCAAGTTTTAGAGTTATAATTAGTAGAGATGTCATTTTTAATGAATCTGAAATGCCATGTTTTTCTAAATCACCTAAAAAAGATTAATAATATAACATAGAAACCACCTTTAATAAGATAGAGGAAACTGTACAGGAGAACCAACAAGGGAAAGA
>NW_011641715.1:0-214 GCF_000512975.1 Sesamum indicum
AGGTATGATAGCCATGGCTTATCAGCTGTGGATAGTTTTCCCAAAATCGCAAGCCATAGGATGAAATTATGCCTGGGGATCTTCAGGAAACTCGAGAGTATTGAAACCAACCTACCTTGGGTCCCGGTGGGTCCAATAGCCTGTAAATAGATGTAACTGTGGGTCGTCCCATCTCGAATCGCCAAATAATGCAATCTGTCTCGCCATGAATTAT
>NW_011641716.1:0-214 GCF_000512975.1 Sesamum indicum
AAAACTTGACCCAAACATAGATCGAGACCCAGGCGTTTGTGTTATACATTTGCTAATCGTAATAATAAGTAAAAGTTAGTATAAAAGGGAAACAAACTTGTTTTAATAAAACCGTGCAAAACAGCTAACTTTGAAACGTTCTAAGGATTCGACGAAACTTTACCCAATCGTAGGTCTAGACCCAAGAATATATGTGGTAAAATTTCTAAGCGTA
>NW_011641717.1:0-214 GCF_000512975.1 Sesamum indicum
TACTCTGATGGTATTTGTACTCTCAGGATGAGTTTCATAGCAGTGGTTCAGTATACAATTTGTATAGTTCAAACTCTTCTTGCAACAAAACTTCTCATGTTGTGAAGTTTTGATTTTTTGCATCTTAAACAAGATTTGCATGCAAAACTCAGAAAGACTTCAAGCTTTTTATTTCTACTTAACTCCAGTAACTTGCATTATGATGTGGGATCAT
>NW_011641718.1:0-214 GCF_000512975.1 Sesamum indicum
ACATAAGGGCTTTGATCTTACAACTAGTTTGATTCTCTGCTTCAAATCTGAATTCCTTAAATCTTCCAAAGGGCTCAAACTTGAGCCTCATGAGGTAACATAACCATACTGTGAGTGATCATCAGTAAAGGTTATGAAATACGAGTATCCTCCTTTAGCCACAGTATTTAGTGGTCTACAGACATTTGTGTAGATTAAGTTCAACAGACCAGTG
>NW_011641719.1:0-214 GCF_000512975.1 Sesamum indicum
GTCATTTTATAAAAGATTCCAAAAGTCCAAAGCGGTTTAATAAAAAGAAAGAAACAAACGTAGTGATTGAAGAAGAAGAATCAATAGTTTATTGATTTTGTATCAACTCATATTTGTTGTATTTGCTTTGTGCTACGTGCAATGTTTCCTTGTGAATACCGTAAGACTTTGTATCTTGAGCCTAAGTGGCCAAGTGTTCTAATTTTGCCTATGT
>NW_011641720.1:0-214 GCF_000512975.1 Sesamum indicum
GGGGAGTAGATAAGGAGATTAAAAGGAAAGATATTGTATGGAATGCAACATCTATATCTTTTATGGATCCACGAACAAATGATAGTGAACTTGAAGTTCCGGATCATACATTTGCAAAGTGTTGCAAATAGGCTACCAGAAGCATTCATAGATACCAAAAATGTCACAAAATCATATATTCCGGCTGAAAATGTTCCAGCTTGTTTAGAAGTCC
>NW_011641721.1:0-214 GCF_000512975.1 Sesamum indicum
GTTGTAAATTTGCTAAGCGTAATAATAACTACAAGTTTTTATAAAAGGGAAATAAACATTGGTTTAAAAAACCGTGCAAAAAACAGCTAAATTTTGAACGTTTTCAGAACTCGACAAAAATTGACCCAAACGTTGGTCTAGATACAAGAATTTGTGTGGTAAATTTGCTAAGCGTAATAATAACTACAAATTAGTATAAAAGGGAAACGAACTT
>NW_011641722.1:0-214 GCF_000512975.1 Sesamum indicum
ATACTTTCAAATAAATCAATGTCAGCATGAACCACAAATTCGTATAACAGTAAAACCACAAATAATGGAGACATATATAGATAATACTAATTATTTACTTACCTCAACCTCACAACGTTTCTTTCTACTCAATTGCTAATTGTTAGTCATTTCACCTCACCTCCGTATCCTATAATGAGTTATACCACACACAAATAATATAGCAAGAATATCG
>NW_011641723.1:0-214 GCF_000512975.1 Sesamum indicum
GAAAATTCACCCTTGCCATCGAAAGGTTGCAAATTGTATCCGGCCATTAAAAAATTTCTTTTAAAAAGTGGATCGAAAAAACAGTTTTAAGAAAGATTTTACAGAAAGCTTTTTGCAGCGGATTTGAACAAGAAAATCACGGATCACAGAAAAAATTCTCAACAGATCACAGCAAATAGTCACAATAGATATGTCAGAAAATGTATATCACAGA
>NW_011641724.1:0-214 GCF_000512975.1 Sesamum indicum
ATAACGACTAATACTATTATAAAGGGAAGAGGGTCTATTGACTCAAAGTGGCAGTTTTGATACCAGTACACTGAATTATTTTAATACCAAAAATACCCCTCAACTTCCCTATTCATGTTAAAATTAATTACTGATCAATCTAGTTCCTTGGGAAAATTAATTTGCATAAAATACGTATTGATGACAATGACAAATTTTAATATAAAGGAATAAA
>NW_011641725.1:0-214 GCF_000512975.1 Sesamum indicum
TTAAACCAAGTTTGTTTCCCTTTTAAAACTTGTAAGTTATTATTACGTTTACCAAATTTACAACACAAATTGTTGGGTCTTGACCAACGTTTCGGTTAAGTTTCATCGAATTCTGAGAACGTTCAAAATTTAGCTGTTCTGAACGATTTTATTAAAGCATGTTTGTTTCCCTTTTATACAAACTTGTAGTTATTATTATGCCAAGCAAATTTAG
>NW_011641726.1:0-214 GCF_000512975.1 Sesamum indicum
TACTACAAGCTTTCTACTTGCATATGCATGAATTTTGTCCAATTGCTAGTATGAAAAAATGTTCTTCCACCGTCAACTCTTTTGTTTTCAAATCAACAAGAGATTAGATTGCACAATTTATTTAATTTTTTTTAAAAAATCTGTATATATCTGTATCTATAAATATATAAATAATTAAGTATAAAATCTATGTAATAATTCTTTTTCCTTAAGT
>NW_011641727.1:0-214 GCF_000512975.1 Sesamum indicum
CTACAAGTTTGTATAAAAGGAAAACAAATTGGCATTAATAAATCGCGCAAAACAGCTAAATTTTGAACATTATCAGAATTCAACGAAATTTAACCCAAACGTTGGTTTAGACACAAGAATTTGTGTGGTAAATTTGCTAAGCATAGTAATAACTACATGTTTGTATAAAAGGGAAACAAATTTGCTTTGATAAACCGCGCAAAACAACTAAATT
>NW_011641728.1:0-214 GCF_000512975.1 Sesamum indicum
AACTAATGTTAATTCAATGGTCATGGACTAAACACATGGTTGCTAGTCGCTGATCAAGATGCCTAAAGAGTCGTGCTCAAGAGGGACTCAACCTAGGATGTGATTGACCCAATAAAGAGAAGTTGGTTGGTCCAATCTAGGCCAATTCTGGGCTAATTCCAAGTATCAATACTTGGGATAGGCCCAACCCAATGACCTAGGACCTCCTAACCCT
>NW_011641729.1:0-214 GCF_000512975.1 Sesamum indicum
CTATTCTTGCAAGTTTATTTTTTGGTGAATAACTTTTAAATTTAGAAGAAAATTTATATCTTTCTTCACTACAGTCCTAAACAAAGCCTCCAATCCCTTTTCAAGCTTCTCAATGGTCATTTCTAATGCTTTCAAAGTGTTCCGGAGAGCAATGTTGTCCAGGCCTTTTAGTGACCTGAAGTTGTGGAAGGAACACAAGGGACAAAATGCATAA
>NW_011641730.1:0-214 GCF_000512975.1 Sesamum indicum
GAGTCCAATTCCTATTACAGAAAATTTGATAAACAATGTTCGTGTTTTAGGCTTTCAAGATGTCTTTATATCATTCCAAATGATCGAGACATTTTGAACCTCTAAGACACTTGGAACACAATTGGGCTCCCATTGACTTTCCTCCTTGTTTTTGACCAAGTCATGTACCTCATGAACTTGTCAAAATAAGTATGTAGGGCATCCAAACCTAGTT
>NW_011641731.1:0-214 GCF_000512975.1 Sesamum indicum
ACGGGCTTCAATTTTAACTCACCAAGCTCCATCTTCCTAAGCACGTTGGTAAAAATGATATCCATAGAACTACCATTATCAATTAATACCTTATGCACCTGGTAATTGGCTACCTCCATCCGAATGACCATTGGGTCGTTCTGGTCCATCGCGTTCGAACTCAAATCCTTGTCCCCAAAAATAATATCCTCCTTAGGCCAGTACTTGTAGAACC
>NW_011641732.1:0-214 GCF_000512975.1 Sesamum indicum
GCATTGGATTGCGTGGGATGATAACTTTATTGATGTTGATGTTGTTGAATGTGGTACGCAATTCATCCATTCCCTTGTTTATATACGGTCACTACGTGAGTCAATTGCCATTACTATAATTTATGGAGCTACGGAGGTGGCAGACAAGAGGGAGTTATGGGGTTCCCTAGTGACTATTGCCATGCAGACTGTTGATATCCCGTGGCTTATTGGA
>NW_011641733.1:0-214 GCF_000512975.1 Sesamum indicum
AAGTCGGGAAGGGCTAGCAAAGGTGCATGGGTAAGCTTCTCTTTTATAGCTTGAAAGGCTTTCTCTTGTGCATTTCCCCACTTGAATGGAACATTTTTCTTGGTTAACTCGTTCAATGGGGCTGCCATGGTGCTAAAGTCCTCCACAAATCGCCTATAAAAGCTTGCAAGGCCGTGAAAGCTCCTCACTTCTCCAATAGTGGTGGGGGTTGGCC
>NW_011641734.1:0-214 GCF_000512975.1 Sesamum indicum
TGATGAAGAGATAGTATTTGCTTATTTCTACATCTTGGTAAGAATCCTAATAGATTTTTGTTAGCTGCAACATAAAATGAAACCAACATGCAACTGTTTTCATTAGATGGAGCTATTATTGCATCTGTCAAATGTCATGGAGATGAATTTAACTCATGTTATATGCAATTTCTTTGCAAGGACTAAAAAATTGCTATGCACATATAGAGTTTAA
>NW_011641735.1:0-214 GCF_000512975.1 Sesamum indicum
GTGGTGGTGGTGCTAAAGGCTGCTGGGAAATGGAGGATGTGCACCGATTTTACGCACTTAAACAGGGCATGCCCCAAAGATCCTTTCCCAATACCAAGAATCGACCAGTTGGTAGATGCGACCGCAGGGTACGAGTTGTTTTCAATGATGGATGCCTACCAGGGTTACCACCAGATCCGCATGGCTAAGGAAGACCGCACAAAGACATCGTTCG
>NW_011641736.1:0-214 GCF_000512975.1 Sesamum indicum
AGTTTCATGGAATTCCCAGAACGTCCAAAATTTAGTGGTTTTATACGATTTTGTTAAAGCAACTTTATTTCCCTTTTATACTAACTCATAGTTATTATTACGTTTAGCTAATTTACCACACAAATGCATGGCTCTAGACCTAATTTTGGATCAAGTTTCGTGAAATTCTGAGAACGCTAAAAAATTTAACTGTTCTGCATGGTTTTATTAAAAC
>NW_011641738.1:0-214 GCF_000512975.1 Sesamum indicum
AAATTTAAATATTTTAAATTTCTTCAATTAAAATTTATTGTAAAAAATAAAATTACTTTTTAAATTTTGATTTAATTATGCATACCCATTTGAGTGTGCCATACACACTAGCGTTTAGAATACTACCAGGTATTTATTCTAATAACCATCATGGAAACGATGGAAAACTCTGTGAAATCCTCATTTTTATATTTAAAGTTTGAACTATTTATGA
>NW_011641739.1:0-214 GCF_000512975.1 Sesamum indicum
GATTTAAAAAAAAAGGTATAAGGCTATTTTCGGCCATTTAAATAGAATTTTCGAATTTACTGGAGTATTTAAAGGTTTTAATAGTAAGAGGTGTTTTTGATACCATTATTAAGAGTACATTGTTTACTTTTTGTATTTGAGATAAATGGTTAATAAGGTTGAGTTGGATAAAATATGGCATAAGAAAATATGACTATTATTGTTGGTGTTTGTT
>NW_011641740.1:0-214 GCF_000512975.1 Sesamum indicum
TGCACGTCGTCAACAGTGATACCTATGTGTCCTGCAAGAACATCCCTAGACATTAGTCCCCAAAATATTAGGTACGACCGAGAATCGTCATCCAATGAAACATCCCATTACATTAAAATCATCTTAGTCTATTATAAATCAACCAACATGATTGTAACCAAGTACAGCAGATATGTAGTAGCGGTTCCTTACAACAGATAACCCAAAGGCACAA
>NW_011641741.1:0-214 GCF_000512975.1 Sesamum indicum
TCATCTATCTCAAATGCAATCACGAATAATTTGATTTACTTTATCCCTATGCACATCAAAAAGAAATATACGTAATCCTATTTGCGACTAGTTAAAACTTTCCGATACATTTAGTACGATCAACAAAAGATGTAATTCCTACACAAACGAATCAAATACTCACTTCCATATGAGTATGATCAACGAAGGATATAATCCGTACTCAAACTAAATT
>NW_011641742.1:0-214 GCF_000512975.1 Sesamum indicum
GCAGGAGTTCCAGAAGATCCTTTTCCCAGCGGAGAACATGGTGGTCCAAGTCCAAAGCTAGAACATACAAATATGGACAGAGAATAACACCAACAAAGGCTTCATCCTAAGGATCTAGACGAACAGATGCAAGATCCACCGAAAGAACCCCTACAAAAAGAACTTTCGGACGAGCCCATACCCGAGTCAATGAAAGTTTCAAAGATTGCAATTG
>NW_011641743.1:0-214 GCF_000512975.1 Sesamum indicum
AATTTAAAATTTATTTAAATTTCTTGACTGATAATCATTTCATGATTCTTTATGATATGATTAGATTTTTTATAAACACTAATGATTATAAAAAAAAAATTATTATATTATCAAAATAGGCAAAAATCGGTCTCGAGCTTTATATGTTTAACACTTTTGGTCCCAAAATCCTATTTCTTTAATAGAAGTAGTCCTGTCCCATTAGCAATTAATG
>NW_011641744.1:0-214 GCF_000512975.1 Sesamum indicum
TAGTGACAGACTATACCTCCCTCTTCTGATATTATCAAAGCCTCCGCTCCAAGTTCTCTTCATTGTAAAAAAAAAGGTGCAAAAGGAAAGTTCCAAACTACCTCACTTAAATAAACCAATAAACAAATAAAAATTAAACAATCATGAGGACCTTCCACCCCTTTCAAGTTTACAACATTTCCGTGCCTAATCTCCTTAGTCTGCAGAAATATAA
>NW_011641745.1:0-214 GCF_000512975.1 Sesamum indicum
TTAGCAAATTTACAACACAAATGCTTGGGTCTAGACCAACGTTTGGGTCAAGTGTCGTCGAATGCTGAGAATGTTCAAAATTTAGCTATTTTGCACGGTATTATTAAAGCAAGTTTGTTTCGCTTTTATACTAACTTCTAGTAATTATTACACTTAGCAAATTTACAACACAAATGGATGGGTCTAGTCCTGCGATTGGGTCAAGTTTCGTTGA
>NW_011641746.1:0-214 GCF_000512975.1 Sesamum indicum
AGATATGCCAACACTGCAGACCCCCAATTTGAAACATAATGCTCGTCTATATTTTCCATATGCCGTAAATATAATAATGACACGGTGTTCCCCGTAGCATCAGGGCACAACACCCCACCAAGAATACACATGGCACATATCCGTGCCTCCTGTAACACAGCCTCAAACGGGCTATCATCATCACATGTATTTTCTAATAAATACTCATATAATA
>NW_011641747.1:0-214 GCF_000512975.1 Sesamum indicum
TAGGCAAGTCAACACATGCTCCCCAAGTTTACACAATGCTCAACTGTGAATCAATCTTCTGCTAGTGGAGTCCCTAGTCTCACAAAAGGAGGAAAGAAGTTTGTCATAATGACAAACTTAAGTACAACACTAGATGCAAATCCCTGTCCAATAATTCTGCAATTAATGGGTCATTCAGGTTGAAGTTGTCCATGTTGTCTGTGCAATTTTCTCC
>NW_011641748.1:0-214 GCF_000512975.1 Sesamum indicum
CAAGCTATATTCATTCTTTCTCATTTCCTTCATCAAGGGGGGACTATGAGGTTACGGTAGTAGCTCTTTCTAAGCGAGATAGAAAGTTTTCCGATAGGGAGAGAAAGGGTTTCACGACCGTAGGGAGAGGAACGGACTCGACCGAGAGTCTTATTATGCAATTTCAATTCATTCGATTCCATATTACATTCATTCCTTAAGTCGAGTGAAGTGA
>NW_011641749.1:0-214 GCF_000512975.1 Sesamum indicum
TTAGAATAGGTGACAGGAACTCCTATTAGATGGTTGTTTTATAATCAATTTAAGCAATATTTTTTCACTTACATTATTGAATCAAATGAATAAGAGTAAATATTTATTTCGCCTTGCTTTCATGTTCTTACTCCAGTATTTTACACACATTGCAACAAAGCCCACTCATCATTAATCAACCAATGAAGTGGGTTTTGCATTTGATGGCAACTAG
>NW_011641750.1:0-214 GCF_000512975.1 Sesamum indicum
TTATCAGAAAATTCAATTTTCATAAAATACTTAAATCATCCAAATCACAAAAATTAAACGAATTACTTTTCTCATATAATTATCAAAGAATAAGTAAAAAAATATATCATGCTTCAAAAGAAATAAAGAACACATTTTCATGCTTATTCACACAGTACCATAGCCCCTACATGGTAACTGGGCTCTGATACAACTTGGAAGGGCACCGGAAAGT
>NW_011641751.1:0-214 GCF_000512975.1 Sesamum indicum
GATTAATTATAAATAATATGATTTTTAAAATATATAATTATTATTTCAAAAAAATAAAATTTAATAACTTATTTACAACACATAATTATTTATATTTTGATCCACCAACAAATATAAATACATATAAAGGGGATATAATTTGACAAATCAATAGAGAATCTTATCAATGATATAATCTAACTAAAATATTTAATTTAATTTGCGAACTCCATTT
>NW_011641752.1:0-214 GCF_000512975.1 Sesamum indicum
GTATACAAAACAGCTATATATTGGACGTTCTAAGAATTTCCCAAAACTTGAGCCAAACATAGGTCTTGGCCCATGCATTTTTGTGGTAAATTTGCTAAGCGTAATAATAACTACAAGTTAGTATAAAAGGAGAATAAATTTTGTTTAATAAACCATACAGAATAGCTAAATTTTAAAGGTTGTCAGAATTTCATTAAACTTGACCCAAACGTAG
>NW_011641753.1:0-214 GCF_000512975.1 Sesamum indicum
CGGTTCAACTTTTGAAAGATGTGACATCACACTTGCAGAAGTTGGGGGCAAATGATAACGGTAGAAAATATTAAAAGGACAAAATTACCCTCCACTAAGGGTAGCATGGTAAAATCAACAAGAGAACATGGGGATCAGTTTAAAAAGAGGAAGAAACATCCTGACCCTAAGGTTTTGCCAAATATCAAGGAGCCATATCAGCCTTGCAATAGGT
>NW_011641754.1:0-214 GCF_000512975.1 Sesamum indicum
TACACAAAATTTCCATTTTAGAGAGCAAGATAGAATTCTTAAGAAACCGCTATCTATGAGATCAGCATACCCTTGTATTGGCAAGAGAACTTCAAGAATGAAAACCACCCGTCCATGCTTGGCAGCTGCCCAAGCTAGCTCCGGCGTGCTTGCCAAGGCATAGAGAACATGCAAAGCTCCTTCACGACAGCTGGGAGATGAGTGAAGCAACTGT
>NW_011641755.1:0-214 GCF_000512975.1 Sesamum indicum
AGCATCACCAATTCCTTTGAATGAAGTTCATACGAACCTGCAGATGTGCATCACAACTAATTGTCTCCAACTAGATTTGGGACACTTGCTCTTTCAAGATGTATAGCTCAAGTACAAAGAAAAAGAATATCAGAAATTACCTCTGAGTATCTGAAGCTGTGACAGAACCAGCATACCCCCTGCCAAATAAACATTCTAATTTGCAGCACAGCAA
>NW_011641756.1:0-214 GCF_000512975.1 Sesamum indicum
TATTAATATTATTTAGTTCTTTGGGACAGGCTAGTCCTAGGCTACAAGGTTCACATTCTGAACTTGATTCTAAAATATTTTCATTTTCTAACACATCTAATATTTCTTCTTCTTCTGATTCAGAAGTACTTATTGATTTTGTTTGTATTTTCAGATTCTGATTCTTGTAAAGTTTGTATTATTATATTCTTTATATCATCTGATATTTCAAGAT
>NW_011641757.1:0-214 GCF_000512975.1 Sesamum indicum
ATTATGTAAAAGGTTTTAAAAAATTTGGCGTGTATTTCAAATCATAAAAAAATACATTAATTTCCCCTTTTTCTCGCATAAGTCCACCATTCACTGTGCGTTTTGCAACTGTAATTTTCGAAACTCGTGTGACTATTTATCAGATAAGTTGAAATTAAAAGCAAACATAGTTTTATAATCATTTCCAAGAAAACAAGAAAGTTCTAAAAATCGA
>NW_011641758.1:0-214 GCF_000512975.1 Sesamum indicum
TTTTACAAAAAATATTTTTTTCACTTTGATTTTTTTTCTTACTTATGCAATACATATGTGTATGTTTTCAAGAATGTATTGTGAATTAGAATAAATCAGTAATAAAATATAATAAAAAAATATTACTTCTTATGTTGGGATTTTTAAAAGGCTAAATTGCAAGCGTTTTAAAAATTTAGCAAAAATCCCCCTGTTTTAAGAATAGGTAAAATAT
>NW_011641759.1:0-214 GCF_000512975.1 Sesamum indicum
GACCGAGACTACGCAAAGGTAGAACACCATAGAAACTTCGCTGACTTTATCATAAACCTTGATTTCGCTACGCTCAATAAGAACCCGGAATAGCGTAAATCGGTTCGTGTTCCGCTTCCAAAAAGTCAGTCGTCTTTGCCCAAGTGTGAACTGCAGACGACTCTCCAGTGGTTCCATTCCTTCTTACTGTACTTCTGGGTCAACCCAACCCGAA
>NW_011641760.1:0-214 GCF_000512975.1 Sesamum indicum
GTGTGAGTGTGCGTGTGGGGTGTTTCTCTGTGTGTGTGTGGGGTGTGTGTGGGTGTGTGCGTGTCACGGTAGAACATGTTTTACTTCCATTTTGAACATAGAAAAAGTGAGATGTTGCTTTTATCTTCTGAGCCAACGAATGTCATCTGCGTCTTGTTACATTTGTCATTCTTCTTCAATTTCTAAGTCTTCATTTCTATTTTCACAATCCTTT
>NW_011641761.1:0-214 GCF_000512975.1 Sesamum indicum
AGAAGTAAATGGTCGCGTCCGTTGATCAATTTGGAGAAGCGTACACGTGTCGTCAAAGGCGCGATTCCCTAAGCACATTGCCTATATATAGGCTCCCCATTCAAATGAGAGGACTTACCCCACTCTTAAGCTTCTGCGATCACCACCAAGAATTCGGTTTCGATTTCGACCAGCTGCTTCTTGAGCTATCCTGCTTTAAGGTACAATATCTTCC
>NW_011641762.1:0-214 GCF_000512975.1 Sesamum indicum
ACAGACAAGGAAATTGAAAAGCCGGAACAAGAAGGGCGAATTATTCAACAAAACTTCTCAAGAATTGGTTAACAGATCATAACCACCTAAGCCATTTATCAGATTTCATGAATCCTCCACTCATTTTCTCTCACTATATCCCTTCTAGTAAAGTAAATCAATCCAAAACCACTCTTGCTAACGAGATATATTAAAGGACAAAATGCATAAAAAC
>NW_011641763.1:0-214 GCF_000512975.1 Sesamum indicum
TTCTCAATATTACACGAAGCTTTTCCCAAACGTAGATCTAGACCCATGAATTTGTGTTGTAATTTTGCTAAGCGTAATAATAACTACCAGTTGGTATGAAAGGAAAACAAGCTTTAGTTAAGAAAATCGTGCAAAACAGCTAAATTTTGAGTGTTATCAACATATCAAGAAACTTGACACAAACATTGGTCTAGAGCCATGCATTTGTGTGGTA
>NW_011641764.1:0-214 GCF_000512975.1 Sesamum indicum
GGTTGGGATGAGAGCCGAAATATGATAACGGTGGAAGACAATAATGTCTGGGATGATTACGTGAAGGTATGAAATAAAAACTGCTATGTGTTTACTACCTTGAACCAAAATGGCTCTTTTTCTTTATATTGTTATTAGCTTACTATCTGTGCGGTTTCAGATGGATCTAACGCAAAGGGGATGCATTATAGGTGGGATGAATTAATCCCTATTT
>NW_011641765.1:0-214 GCF_000512975.1 Sesamum indicum
TCTCTCTCCGAATTGCTGTGAGACACTGTTGACTAAATCTGCACTGAAAGAATAAGTGTCCATGTGTTTCTATCGCTCCTTCGTCACATAAAGCACAGGGTCCAAGATGAGCAAGCCATGGTTTTTCCGTCGTGGCCAACTTACATTGGATAGCAAGCCATAAGATAAATAGATGTCGTGGAATCTTGAGAGATCCTGAAAGTAGTGAAGACCA
>NW_011641766.1:0-214 GCF_000512975.1 Sesamum indicum
CGTATCCTGATTACATGCATTAAACTCCTCCATGACCACCCTTATTTCACTAGAAGTACCACAAACCTCACTGAGGATACGTATAGCATTAAAATCACCCCCTACCAAGCATGGATCATCCACACACTGACCCGCAAGTATCTCCAAAGATCGCCATAGCTCTCAATGCTGAGCTATATCATTAGCACCATGAATAATAGTAAATAACCACATT
>NW_011641767.1:0-214 GCF_000512975.1 Sesamum indicum
GGTGTAAGGAGTTGAAGCCCTTCCTCCTCATTAAGGACATGTCTAGCCCATGGCCTCAGATACTGGATATCAATCACCTACCTCCGTCTTTCTCTGCTTAACAGAGCCTGATAGAAGGTCACAAATTCATGAATAACCACTCCTGTCTCTAAGTAGGTGGTCCCATATTCATAATTTATTTGCAAGATTCTCTTAGTGGCACGTCGTTGAGCTA
>NW_011641768.1:0-214 GCF_000512975.1 Sesamum indicum
ATTCTATTATTTCATAGTTATTTAATTAATTAAATTTATAAATATAATTAATTAGAAATTTATTAAATTAATTTAATTATATATTAAAATTTATTAAATATATAAATTTATTTATTTATTATAATTTATTAAATATATGAATTAATTATAAAATATAAGTAAATTATACAATTAAAAAATTAGGAACGATTTTAGTAATAGTAAATAAAATTTT
>NW_011641769.1:0-214 GCF_000512975.1 Sesamum indicum
TCTTTTGTAATTGCATACACCCTTGCTTGTGGTTGAGGCTGACTACTTTGTCTTGTAGATGTTGTGGAAATTTTCCCGCTACCTCGACCACCTCTACCTCGTCCTCTGCTTGTACCTGCCCGTTGTGAGTTTTCCCCCACACAGCTAAACTCTAAAGTCTAAGGTCTTTTGGAATTATCCCTCCATGTAGGACAGTCCCTGATAATGTGTCCTG
>NW_011641770.1:0-214 GCF_000512975.1 Sesamum indicum
CCAACATAATCAACTTTATTACACCACATGACTATCTCATAATAAGACAACTAACCAAACTCTATTTTTCCCTAGTTTGCTTAACAGAAGGTGATATTGTGTTTTTCCCACCAACTCAATCTCACCGTTATATAAATTTAAGTGAATCTCCTTGACAGCCGGCTCATCAATCTCGCACATAGCTGTTTCATTTCGCACATAACATTTTCTTTTC
>NW_011641771.1:0-214 GCF_000512975.1 Sesamum indicum
TGAGGAGTTAAAGCTTTTAATAATTCTTTCTCCTTACCTCTGTAGCCTGTAATCCTATCTTTCGAAAAGGACAACTGACTACTAAACTCAGTTCTAGAGCTTAATGTTCTATCTAAAACTGGGTGATCTTTTATGATAATATCGACACCACTTATTTTAGGTATTCTAATAGGATTTGGTATCATTATCTTGGAAAATTCCTTGAAAATTCTAG
>NW_011641772.1:0-214 GCF_000512975.1 Sesamum indicum
AAACAAACCCAAACCATACCAAGACAAGTGAAAGAGAAAAATTTTACCAAAAGAAGTAAAAAATAAAGGATGTAAAAAATTGGAGGATAAGACTGTCGGTAGAAAACGATGAAAGCCAACAGTCAGCAGAGCAGGAAAGACAGCGGGAAGTCACATGGCCGACAAGCCATAATGACCAATAGCTGGAGAGGATGAGGCAATGACGAATGCCAAC
>NW_011641773.1:0-214 GCF_000512975.1 Sesamum indicum
CAAGCACACAAAATATTACAAAGGACATAAAAAGACTACAAAGACAACAATATCCGTAATGAGCATAAAATGTTACGAAATTATGGTGACATCCTACATGAGAAAGAGGGTTGTGAAAATAGAAATGAAAACTTAGAAATTGAACGAGAATGACAAATGTAACAAGAAGTAGATGACATTTATTGGCGCAGAAGATAAAAGCAACACCTCACTT
>NW_011641774.1:0-214 GCF_000512975.1 Sesamum indicum
CAACAAGCTTCCCTAATAGCGAAGCTGCTCCGGCCCTTTGCTGCAACGGAATCTCTTCTATACAAAATTTCTATTTTAGAGCACAAGATAGAATTCTTAAGAAACCGCTATCTATGAGATCAGCATACCTTGTATTGGCAAGGGAACTTCAAGAATGAAAACCACCCCTCCATGCTTTGCAGCTGCCCAAGCTAGCTCCGGCGTGCTTGCCAAG
>NW_011641775.1:0-214 GCF_000512975.1 Sesamum indicum
GCTTTCTTTATTTCGTTTGATTTACCTTGAATCTTTTATCTACCACCACAATCTTCCGTACCTCCCCCCCCCCATTGTTATCTAAGAACAAGCCAAAAAAAATAACAGCAAAAGGAAAAGCTCAAAAAAAAAGGAAGAGCAGCAAAAAAAAAAAAAGAAGAAACAAATAAAAAAATAGGTTCATCACTTTACTTTGCTATTATCTTTGTAAGCC
>NW_011641776.1:0-214 GCF_000512975.1 Sesamum indicum
AAAAATTCATTGACTTTGCAGGAATTTTATCTCGAACCCTAGGGGAGCACCAGTTGCTTGGGAGATAAGTAAGATACACGCATGGAATACAGTCAATTTAATTTCAACATAATGAGCTTCATCGCACCACATTAACTAACTCGCAATAAAACAACCAATTAAACTCCCTTTCTTTTAGTTTGCTTACCAGAAGGTGATATCGTGTTTTTTCCAT
>NW_011641777.1:0-214 GCF_000512975.1 Sesamum indicum
GAATGCTCCCCCAAAGGGGAAGAGGAAGAAATTCCTCCTCTAATCAAAGAGGAGGTAGATTTCGAGCATGTGATATTGTCAGACATAGAAATAGGACCTTAGTAAGGGAAAATATTTCCGCAATTGAAAAATTTAATAACATCCCTGAAGAAGAAAATGAACTCTTCAAACAGTTTCTTGAATTTAAAAAGGAACATAAAAAATTAACAACTGA
>NW_011641778.1:0-214 GCF_000512975.1 Sesamum indicum
CGTTTTCTCAGAATTCCACGAAATTTGACCAAAATGTAGGTCTAGACCCTTGCATTTGTGTGGTAAATTTGTTAAGCGTAATAATAACTACTAGATAGAATAAATGGAAAACAAACTTGCTTTAATAAAACTGTGCAAAAAAACTAAATTTTGAACGTTCTCAAAATTTCACGAAACCTGACCCAAACGTTTGTGCAGACCCAAGCATTTGTGT
>NW_011641779.1:0-214 GCF_000512975.1 Sesamum indicum
AATTTGTGTGGTAAGTTTGCTAAGCGTAAT
This sequence comes from Sesamum indicum, assembly GCF_000512975.1. Taxonomy (NCBI): domain Eukaryota; kingdom Viridiplantae; phylum Streptophyta; class Magnoliopsida; order Lamiales; family Pedaliaceae; genus Sesamum; species Sesamum indicum. Next base: position 31 of record NW_011641779.1, read on the forward strand.
AATAACTACAAGTTTGTATAAAAGGGAATAAAACTTGATTTGATAAAACTGTGCAAAACAACTATATTTTGAACGTTTTCAGAATTCGACGAAACTTGACTCAAACGTTAGTTTAGACCAAAGGATTTGTGTGGTAAATTTGCTAAGCATAATAATAACTACAAGTTTGTATAAAAGGGAAACA
>NW_011641780.1:0-214 GCF_000512975.1 Sesamum indicum
ACCATGTAAAATCATGTAATTATTCCTTATTTTTTTGTAGGGAATTTTTATCGTATCTAAAAAGTAAGAGAGCATCGATCTCTTCCTCTAGTTTATCTTTAAATCTAGATATATATACCCATCATCCCCATATCAAGATAAATATATATATATATATTAACTATAAATATGTTCAATTCACAATTTCAGAAACTCATTTAGTTTTAATAATAAT
>NW_011641781.1:0-214 GCF_000512975.1 Sesamum indicum
GTCGCAATAAGGAGTTCCTTATTAGCATCCACCTCGCTATGGAACGACTTACGAGAACCAATTCGGAAGGCATCACCTTCGGGGATGACTCACGAGTTGAGGAAGCACCCAAAATATGCCTTTAGAGTACAGGGCTCTACACATGTAGCGTCGGATTCAAGTACCGATTGCACAAGGCCATCACCAGACTCTGGTGAAACGGCAACAATTGAAT
>NW_011641782.1:0-214 GCF_000512975.1 Sesamum indicum
ATAACTTCATTCTTTGGTTAGCAATTCAGGAGAAGTTACCGACAACGGATAAACCATGGATGACGCATCTAAGGAGATGTATCCTCTGTGACGAGGGTGCAGAGGAGACACATACTCACATGTTCTTCCGATGTCGATATAGTAGAGGATGTCTTGCAGCTATACGACATCATATCCGATTTGCTTGGCCCAATCGTGAGTGGACAAGAGACGT
>NW_011641783.1:0-214 GCF_000512975.1 Sesamum indicum
ATGGATAATTAATATTTATCTTATTCTTTAATTCATTTTTGTAAAAGATAATTATAAATTCAAAAAAAAATTATAATTCTGAATTGTTAAAAAATATAATTTATACTTATTATTTATTAAGTACTAATATAATAATTATTATATGTTAAGCACTAATATAATAATTATTATATGGCTTATAGTAGCATACTATTGTAAGATTCTTTTTCTTTTT
>NW_011641784.1:0-214 GCF_000512975.1 Sesamum indicum
TGGTAAATTTTCTAATCCTAATAATAACTACAACTTAGTATAAAAGGAAAACAAACTTGCTTTAATGAAACCATGCAAAAAAACTAAATTTTGAACATTCTCAAAATTCCACAAAACTTGCCCAAATATGGGTCTAGACCCATGCATTTGTGTGGTAAATTTGCTAAAGCGTAATAACAACTACAAGTTAGTCTAAAAGGGAAACAAACTTGCT
>NW_011641785.1:0-214 GCF_000512975.1 Sesamum indicum
ATAGTAATGGAGACTATTATTCTATTTATTTTTGTTTTGAAAATCATATTTTTTAGATTGACAACAATCATTCTTTACTGAGTGAACTCTTCTTTTAGTTATTGCAATTCTAACTCTATGAATAATGGATCTTCGAGTGACGATTCCTTATATAATCGTTACATGTACGATACTCAATCTTGTAGGAATAATCACATTACTAGGTGCATTGACA
>NW_011641786.1:0-214 GCF_000512975.1 Sesamum indicum
TTGCTAGACGACAACCTATGGTGACGGGCTTTCTAATTCAAGGATTGATCGGAAATTATTAATTAAATTTGGTTAGTAATAGTGTTTGATACTAGCCCAAGTCTAGCTGAAAGGTAAACCTAAAGGGTCAAACACAAATCACTGAGAAGGGATGAGAAATTAATTGGGAATTAATTTCATAATTACTTGGATAACTTATAAATGAGAGGGATCC
>NW_011641787.1:0-214 GCF_000512975.1 Sesamum indicum
ATCTGGCAACCGAATGCCTAAGCGCCACCACCCGCCGTCAATGCTCATGGTGGCAAAAAAACCCACAAAGCCACCAAGACACAAAAACCCACAAAGAGAGCACTTGGGCTTCATTTAGAATCACTCTGAATCCACTAAGAAGTTTTCTTTGACACTCAGCAAATATTCTCTCAAAGTATTTCACGAAGAGGGGTTTTAGTTTTGTTGTTGTTCT
>NW_011641788.1:0-214 GCF_000512975.1 Sesamum indicum
CTTTTATACTAACTTATAGTTATTATTACGCTTAGCAAATTTACAACACAAATGCTTGGGTCTAGACCAACTTTTGGGTCAAGTTTCGTCGAATTCTGAGAACGATCAAAATTTAGTTGTTTTGCACGGTTTTATTAAACAACGTTTATTTCCCTTTTATACTAACTTGTAATTATTATTACGTTTAGCAAATTTACAACACAAATGCTTGGGT
>NW_011641789.1:0-214 GCF_000512975.1 Sesamum indicum
GTATATAACAACTACAAGTTTGTAAAAAAGGAAAATAAACATTGCTTTAATAAAACTGTGCAAAACAGCTCGATTTTTCCCAGAATTTGACGAAACTTGACACAAATGTTGGTCTTGACCCAATAATTTGTGTGGTTAATTTTGTAAGCGTAATAATAACTATAAGTTTGTATAAAAGCGAAACAAACTTGCTTTAATAAAACAGTGCAAAACA
>NW_011641790.1:0-214 GCF_000512975.1 Sesamum indicum
TTCAATTTCCACCACTCCCTCATTTCCACATATCACCATTCTTGTAAGCAACTAGTAACGTAAAACAAAATCTCATTATATTCTTATTTTCAGACACCCACAACACAACATACAACAAACATGATATTCAACGTATTTTCTCGTTCCACGTACACAATCAAATCAAATCATCCAGCACTCATATACTTTCAGATAAATCCATGTCAGCATGAAC
>NW_011641791.1:0-214 GCF_000512975.1 Sesamum indicum
GTACTGCAGTTATGCCATGTATACCATTCTCCCTGCATGGGCAATGGTAGTAATCCTGCATTTTGAATGCAACCATTAAACTCTTCCATTGCCATTCGAATATCACCCGATGCTCCACATACTTCACTCAGATCTCGCACCGTGTTGAAATCCCCTCCAATAAGCCACGGTACATCAACATTCTGCATGGCAATAGTCTCTAGAGCACCCCACA
>NW_011641792.1:0-214 GCF_000512975.1 Sesamum indicum
AACTAACAAAGTCTCATATTCAATCACCACTCGCATTGTTTGCGAAAAAATAAACAGAGAAAACTCGAATAAGCCACTCGATGTAGTTTTGAGTCCATATTTGGATATATTATATTATTGTTTGTATACAAAATAAGAAATATATTTCAATTATTATTTTTGACTGAGATAATTTTGTTTATAAATTTATTAAAACTTTCTATTTCACTACTCA
>NW_011641793.1:0-214 GCF_000512975.1 Sesamum indicum
ATATGATTTGAACAAAGAATGTATGATTATTTCTAGAGATGTTGTTTTTTATGAAAATGTATTCCCTTTTTCTAACAAACTTAATGATCCTGTAACCTGCTCCCTACCCAATATTTCACCTGAAGATGATTTCCATGATACAGAGGTCCTTGATGAACCTGAGACTGAAATAGAGAATGATATTACAGACCATGAAAATCAGGATAATAGCACA
>NW_011641794.1:0-214 GCF_000512975.1 Sesamum indicum
GCTAACCAATCTATATATATACATAGACCGCAAGTCACGTACAATGCAATCACATCAATCAATAAATATTTGTCATATAGAAACAACCGATATAAGAAATAATGCATGCCCATGACTGTACATCAATCCATGAAATATTTGACGCTATCGTTTATTAACTAAGGGCCCTACTTATGCTAATTGGAGTACATTAGTCAATGATTTTGCCGGCTAT
>NW_011641795.1:0-214 GCF_000512975.1 Sesamum indicum
ATATGTGGGCTGTGTTTGCTTTCTTGAAATTGTATGATTGTTGGGCGTTTGCGTGTGGGTAAATTTCAGCTTGTCTTGTCTGGGTGTGATCTGGGCCGTGGATGCTGAATCTAAGATTAATAAGAGAGGATTCCATTGCCATGTTGGTTAATTTTCTTTGTTTTTTAAGGATCAATTATGGATAAACACATCATTGGAATTGGGTTTCGTTGGA
>NW_011641796.1:0-214 GCF_000512975.1 Sesamum indicum
TTGTTTTATTTATCTTTTCTTATATTTAATAAATAGAAATATTAAGAATTTTCATTATGTAAGTAACGTTGAAAACGAGCTCTATTTGACACAATTTTTTTCTACATGTTTTATAGGCCCTATTGAGTTCATCTGGTTAAAGTAGAGTTTGCACCCTAATTTAAATAGTTTAGTTAAATTATATAATTGAAAGATTTAACAGGAGTTTGTACCC
>NW_011641797.1:0-214 GCF_000512975.1 Sesamum indicum
ACAGCTGACCAAACCCCCAAGGACTACTACTTCGTGGCTTCCAGCAGGTTCGCCCAGCATCCTCTCTCAACTGTGGCCGTCATTCGTTATGCTAACGGAAATGGGCCTGCATCACCTGAGCTCCCACCACCACCTCCCGACAGCACCAAGGGCATTGCCTGGTCCATCAGCCAATTCCGCTCCTTCAGGTGGAACCTCACATCCAATGCTGCAC
>NW_011641798.1:0-214 GCF_000512975.1 Sesamum indicum
GTTAATTTTATCAAAACTTAACTACTATTGTTATTGAAATTCAAAATTGCTAAAAAGATAAGATGTTGGTAGCCTTATAAATAGTAGGTCCGCAAAGCAACACTAAAAATATTGTGTAATATTACGATACATTAACAACATAGTTATCAAAGTAAAAGATTCTATCACATATTGAAGAAATGTGAATAAATTATGCAAAAAAGGCTTAAAGTTT
>NW_011641799.1:0-214 GCF_000512975.1 Sesamum indicum
ATATAGCTGTGAAATCTTACTTTTATGTTTTCCTTCCGAATTGAATTAGATTTTTTCATACTTATATAGACACAAAAGCTTACTTTGCTCCACTGGCACCGAAGCAAGGGAATGGACCTGAAAGCAGTGTCCCTCATTGAACGAATAAAAGGAATAAAACCACCATAGAGAGTTTGCTTAGCTTGTAATAAAGCAAACCTAGTTCCGCTGATGA
>NW_011641800.1:0-214 GCF_000512975.1 Sesamum indicum
TTCCAGGGCGTAGCATTGGGGACAATATTTTATTGGCACAGGAATTGTTCACAGGATATAATCAGATGAGGCTACCACCTCGGTGTGCCCTGAAAGTTGATATTAGGAAGGCCTACGATACGGTGGAGTGGGACTTCCTACTAGCAGTCTTGCAATTGTTTGGCTTCCCACAAACATTCACAAAGTGGATTGAGGAGTGTGTAACGACGGCCTC
>NW_011641801.1:0-214 GCF_000512975.1 Sesamum indicum
AATTTTGAGAATGTTCAATTTAGCTGTTTTGCACGGTTTTATTAAAACAAGTTTGCTTCCCTAATATACAATCTTATAAGTATTATTACGCTCAGCAAATTTACCAAGCAAATTCTTGGGTCAAGACCAACGTTTGGATTAAGTTTTGTCGAATTCTAAGAACGTTCAAAATTTAGTTGTTTTGCATGTTTTATTAGAGCAAGTTTGTTTTCTG
>NW_011641802.1:0-214 GCF_000512975.1 Sesamum indicum
TAACAAAAAAAAAGACGCACATATAAGGAAATGGAAAAACCATAATAAGGTGGGGAATCATTCAGCAAAACTTTTCAAGTTTGTGGTCGATAAAATTAAAAAAGAAATGCAGTAGCTGATTAGAACATATAAAAATATATTCTTTGATAAAAGCAAGAACCTCACTTCTTTTATGTTCAAAATTAAAGTAAAACATGTTTTACCGTGACACACA
>NW_011641803.1:0-214 GCF_000512975.1 Sesamum indicum
GTGTTCTTGTAAAAGGTTTAGACCAAATATATAATCTTTTAGATCTATGTAGGAATTTATCTATTTTTTTTTATAAATGTAAGTTTCATTAATAAAACAAGATCGTACAATACAGTAGTGCTCAACTGGTGGTTTCTCCCTCGACAGGCCAAGGAATACGACGTAATCTATATAACTCACATGAACTAATAGAACGAGATAAATTAACACTGAT
>NW_011641804.1:0-214 GCF_000512975.1 Sesamum indicum
AAGACTAAGGAACCTAGGTTCAAACGGCTCAAGAAGAAGTTTGATGTTGAGTTTGATCAAAATGATGGGTTCATCGAGAGTGAAGCTGTTGGCAGCCATGACTGTGAACTGAAGGAAAACGAAGATGTAATTGAGGCAAGTTATCAACAACGAAGGTAACATGGATAACTGATTATAACTTTGTAATAAGTTTCTTATGTGGATTATTTTTCTT
>NW_011641805.1:0-214 GCF_000512975.1 Sesamum indicum
GGAAGGCTTATCAAGTTAAATTTCATCAAAGTTGGATACTTCGAAGGAAGTAGAGCAGAAAAGGCTAGAGAGTATGCACAAGCTCTCTTCAGCCTTTAATTAAGAAGTCTTTGCGCAGTAGATGAATATATTTATTGATTCCGCAAGTATTTCCTCTAGAGTGGAGTAGCAACAGAAGTAGCAGCTCCAATGTTCTTCGCAAAGATATACAATC
>NW_011641806.1:0-214 GCF_000512975.1 Sesamum indicum
TGATGCATTGGCGATCAATTTAGTAAGATATTGATATTATCATGTAATTATCATTTCAATATACATACATACATATATATTAAAACATTAGATTCACCCAGAAATTTTCAAGATAGAATTAATTTCCCTTCAATATTTGCATCGTTTGATAATTTTTAAATTTCACTAATTGATGGATTAAAAATGCTAAATGTATAAATAAAGGATGAAATTT
>NW_011641807.1:0-214 GCF_000512975.1 Sesamum indicum
ACGGAAAGAAAGAGAGAAGAGAAGAAGAGGAGAAGAGAAAGAGCAAAGAAAAAGAGAAGAGGAAGGAAGCCGGCTGAGGCGACGAATGGTTGACGGCAGTGGTGGGTCAACGACTGCGGAAGAAACAAACTGAAAAGAGGAGAAGAGAAAGAAAAAAGAAAAAGAGAAGAGGAGAAGAAAAAGAAAAAGTGAAGAGGAAGGAGGGTGGCCCAGG
>NW_011641808.1:0-214 GCF_000512975.1 Sesamum indicum
CCTCCTACCCATTCCTACCCTATTTTCCAGCCTTCTGGCATGGACAGCCATTTCTCTGCCCAGAGATAAAGCACTCCCCTGGCCTCCTGGTCTCGACTATTTCAAATTCTGTCCATTTCACCGATACGCAGGCCATACCATCGATGAGTGTCATACTTTGTCATCTATGACATGAATGATGAAAATCGTATCAATTGGAACGAAGTTCAGGCAT
>NW_011641809.1:0-214 GCF_000512975.1 Sesamum indicum
TTACAAAAACCATGCAAAATAGCTAAATTTTGAATGTTCTAAGAATTCCACGAAACTCGAACCAAACGTAGGTCTAGACCCATGTATTTCTGTGGTAAATTTGCTAAGCGTAATAATAACTTCAAGTTAGTGTAAATGGGAAACGAACTTGCTTTAATAAACCGTGTAAAACAGCTAAATATTGAAGATTCATAGAATTCTACGAAACTTGATC
>NW_011641810.1:0-214 GCF_000512975.1 Sesamum indicum
TACAAGCTATTTTTCAATAAAGAGGTAAAAAAATTTCTTGTCAGTTTGAAGCCCTCTAGTTGCTCCTTGTGGATCTCTTCTAATAAGTCATCATGTATATGCTTATAATTCAACATCAAGGTGTTAGGTCTCCTACTGACAACAATTTTAACAACTCTCATTGCATTTGATGGAACGAATACTTTAACCCAATCTAAGCTTTTCATGCCAGCTT
>NW_011641811.1:0-214 GCF_000512975.1 Sesamum indicum
AGTGATTGATACATGTCAAGAAATATACAGACAGAGATTACAACATTAGAGATTGAGAGATAGGCTTTGATTATCAGCTGCATATCAAAATGGCTCCCGCTGCGACCTGTTTTGATGAAAGCCTTCCAAATCTCCCCAAGGATGGCCGCCCACCCATTACGAGTTACACCCCGAGCATGTGGGGTGATGCCTTCACTTCGTTTTCCTTGGACGA
>NW_011641812.1:0-214 GCF_000512975.1 Sesamum indicum
CGATATTCACTTAGTTGGGCGTCTCCAGGGATGCACTGCTAGCATCTCGTCTTTTAAGACTTGACCCCATTCAGAGATAAACTCTTACTATACTTGTCAGTAGCAGCACCTTCCAGAATTTCAGGGGATAGACTCCAGATACAAAATATCAGTCTATTTGGTGCTCTGACATACCCTTACGACTTGTTGATACCACATTGAACCTTCTTTGTGG
>NW_011641813.1:0-214 GCF_000512975.1 Sesamum indicum
GCCCAATATAAGCTCAATGTTGAGAGTACATATTTGATGATTTATACCCGCGCAGCTTATGATAACGAAAGTCCTTCCCATCCAGTAATACGTGCATCAATTTTCGATAGAGGTGGCTAACAGTCAGAGATAGACAATCTAGAGGAGATTAGTGGAAGACCCAAATTCCTCATCGGGAGTTGTCCCTCCTGAAAACCAAACGCTGTTACAACGG
>NW_011641814.1:0-214 GCF_000512975.1 Sesamum indicum
TCCTCCACCGCGGCGTCACCGCCGCGCCGCCGCCGGCCGGTCGCCGGAATTTTCCACCGGCGAGTGAAGCTTCACGCGCACCACCGTTGGATGCGTCTCGAGAAACCCGTCACAATGGTGCTGGTTGTGCAGTGATCGGACGCCGGACGCCGCCGGACGCGCCTCCCAAAGCTGCCTGAATCGCGCCATTTTCGCCCTTGATTCGCCGGCGACT
>NW_011641815.1:0-214 GCF_000512975.1 Sesamum indicum
TCTCATAATTCCACGAACCTTGACCCAGACCTAGGTCTAGAACCATGTATTTGTGCGGTAAATTTTGCTAAACGTAATAATAACTACAAGTTAATGTAAATGAGTGACAAAGTTGCTTTTTTAACAAAACCGTGCAAAACAGCTAAATTTTGAACGTTCTCAAAATTGCACGGAACTTGATCCAAACGTCGGTCTAGACCCATGTATTTGTGTG
>NW_011641816.1:0-214 GCF_000512975.1 Sesamum indicum
ATAGGGGAAGATTAGCAAATGCGAGCTAACTATATCGAGTTGGGTCTCCCCATGTAGTCTATGGGCATTCGCTGTGCCGACTCAGATGCGGAACCTAGGATATTGATCATAGTTTCGGATTCTACGACCCGCACAGAACTTACCGAAGATGTTGCAAAAACACAAGTGACGTCAGGGGGTTGAAAAAACTTTCCGTCGAAGGGCGCAATCATGT
>NW_011641817.1:0-214 GCF_000512975.1 Sesamum indicum
TTTCTGGCAGGAGAGCATATGCAGACATGGCGATGAAGACGACAATGCAGAAATAAAAAATGTTCATCATAAAGATGGAATTGGAGAAAGAAAAGACGCGATACAAGAATCGATTATCTCCATATTACTCCGCATTAACCATGCGTCTTTATTTCCAAAATAATTTGAATTGAGAGGAAAAGTTTGAAATTGATTTTTCCATAACGATTTGAAT
>NW_011641818.1:0-214 GCF_000512975.1 Sesamum indicum
GTATTGAGCATGAATAACATGTTTAATTTGCTTTTGGAAAGCATGTTTAATGGCTTTGAAACATGATTATGTATTTAATAAACATGTATTATTTTTGCTTTTAAATTATGAATTTTTTTAAAATTGGATTTTCTGTAAATGCGTGGTTTTATTTCAGTTTTTAATTGCAAAAATTCAAATAAAAAATTTTAAAATCGGAGCAGTACGACCGTTG
>NW_011641819.1:0-214 GCF_000512975.1 Sesamum indicum
TTAATTTTGAACGTTTTCAAAAATCGACGAAACTTGACCCCAACGTTGGTCTAGAACCAAGAATTTGTGTGTTAATTTGCTAACCGTAATAAGATTTAAAAGTTTGTGTAAAAGGAAAACAAACTTGCTTTAATAAAACCGTCCAAAACAGCTTAATTTTGAACTTTCTCAGAATTCGACGAAACTTGACCCAAACGTTGGTCTAGACCCAAGA
>NW_011641820.1:0-214 GCF_000512975.1 Sesamum indicum
AATCCAAGTCCTCCCTCCTCCTTAGGTCGGCATATATCCTTCCATGCAACCTTGGCATAGCCACTATTCGTTGTTCCCTTCCACAAGAAAGCTCGCAACCTTTTCTCAATTTCATTAATAACTTTCTTCGGTAATATAAATGTCGATGCCCAATAAAGACTCAGTGATATAAGTACAGATTTAATAATTTGTACTCTACCAGCATAAGATATAG
>NW_011641821.1:0-214 GCF_000512975.1 Sesamum indicum
CGGCCGTATTTTAACCACTTAAAGGACTACGTTAAATCAATTTGGCCAATGCTAATGGAGGTCACAGGCACAGCCAACGGGTTTTTTACGGGAGCCACTGTGGCTATGGAAGAAGAGATAGAGGGCGGACCGTGGTTGTTCCAAGGACAGCCAATCGTGTTGCAGAAGTGGGAGCCGGGCAAAGTACTACGTAAGTTGAAACATACCCAAGTTC
>NW_011641822.1:0-214 GCF_000512975.1 Sesamum indicum
ATTTATCTAACACATTATTTAATCTACTTGATTCTTCTAAAATAGCAAGAGAAGCTGTTTACAGCTGCTTCTAAAGCCGAAGGTGCTGAGATGAAAAAATATAAGACGGAGATGCAGAAGTGGGAAATGGCGAAATATACTCGAAAATCCATTGTAGGTGAAATTGACAAAAAAGTGGTTGAATTGGGATCAATTGGAGGTAGGATCTTTCGTT
>NW_011641823.1:0-214 GCF_000512975.1 Sesamum indicum
ATAATTAGCTCACCAACAATATTAAGCAAAAAAGAATTGCTACTTGCAGAAAGTTGCATATGAAAATTATTTTCGACCATAATATGACTAATATTTTAAAGTTTGTTGTCTAAGAATCTCCCATTATTTTACATGTGTTTTAATTATTGCAGGTTACTAAATAGTTTATGCATATGAATTAAAACGTGGCCAATTAATTAAGAGCACATATATT
>NW_011641824.1:0-214 GCF_000512975.1 Sesamum indicum
AAAAAAAATAAAGAAAGAAAGAGAAAAGGAAAGAAAAAGGAGGAAAATGAATTGGGGGAGGGGTGGGCCATCACCCACCGCCCCACCCCCATGATAAACATATAAGTGGTGAATTGGGGGAGAGGTGTCCCCTTTATTTGTGTTATTACTGTTATATGATTTTTGGTTCATGCTGACTTTGATTTATCTGAAAATATATATGAGTGGTGAATGA
>NW_011641825.1:0-214 GCF_000512975.1 Sesamum indicum
CCCATGCATTTGTGTTGTAAATTTGCAAAGTGTAATAATAAATACAAGTCAGTGTATAAAGGAAACGAACTATGCGGTGGCGCAAAAAAATCAGTGCATAATCAGTGTAATAATAAATACTAATTATGCGGTGGCGCAAAAAAACTACCCAAGATGCAAAAATTCTCTCACTAAAAATTCTCTCCCTACTACACACACTACTACACCACCAATA
>NW_011641826.1:0-214 GCF_000512975.1 Sesamum indicum
CACTCTATCTCAAGGAGGGGATTCTTCCCAAAAATCCCTCGCAGGCAAAAAATTTGAGGATAAAAGCCACCAGATTCACGATGATCGAGTCTGAACTATACAAGAGAACGGCAGATGGACCCCTATTAAAATGCTTGAATGACGAACAAGCGGAATACGTGCTGAAAGAAATACACGAAGGAAGTTGCGGCAATCATTCGGGTGCCAGGTCGTT
>NW_011641827.1:0-214 GCF_000512975.1 Sesamum indicum
TCTTCAAAAATGTGATTGACAAAATGGGCTTGGAAAATCTTCGGTTGGAGCCGGTCAAAACACCGCTAGTCAGTTTTGGCGGAAGTGAAGTGACGTCCTTAGGAATGATTGAGTTGCCAGTATCCATAGGGGACGAGCCCAGACGGAGGACAACAATGGTAAAATTTTTGGTAGTGGATACCCCATTTGCGTACAATGTGATATTGGGCAGGCC
>NW_011641828.1:0-214 GCF_000512975.1 Sesamum indicum
AATAGGAACGATTTTTTAAATAATGCTCGTCAACAGAAACGACGTCTTTTTTTTGCTAGGAATAGTCTTAGGGAACGATTTTTTAAAAATTGCCCAATCCAAAGCCCACTCCAAAAATTTTTTCATTTCTCCCTCCCTCTTCTGCCTTCACTCTCCCTCCCTCACTCTCCTCCACCGACTACCTCCCTCACTGGGTACTCAGCTCCACCGCCGC
>NW_011641829.1:0-214 GCF_000512975.1 Sesamum indicum
TAATTTGACACTATTTTAAATAGCCAAACTCGTAAAATATTCTAGTTAAATAGCATATCGCTCAATATAATGAAAATAAATGAACTAATTAAGTAATGTAATTATATAAATTAATAAAAATTAAAAATTGCAATTATCGTACCTCTGGTTTTTCCCGCAAGTGGAATTTTCAATTTCATGTGTGAATAAAGAGAGGAGAGTGAGGCGGTGGGGG
>NW_011641830.1:0-214 GCF_000512975.1 Sesamum indicum
AAAAAGTAAGATTATAAATCTTATAATATATTACTAACGGCAAATTTATAATTGACTCGAAGAAAATTGAACCAACTTATTAAGATTTTAAAAATAAACTGAAAAGCTCGAATGTTCATCATTTAAGTTGCTCATTTCTCTTTGTTGGACTTGCATCAATCTTTCTCCTTCTTTTGAAATTTTTTGTGAGATAATTTTTCTTTTTTGTTTTAAT
>NW_011641831.1:0-213 GCF_000512975.1 Sesamum indicum
AATAATCGCACAATCATTCATACAAAATAAATAAGTGATTAAATTATCATGTCACCAAATATTCCAATATTAATCATGAAATTATCTATCATCATTTAATCCCATCCAATAAGTAAAGGAGGCCTCACTCCCATATTTAATAGGCTTCTTTTTATATGTAGTATAGATAATACATTACCCCAAACAACAAATTTAGACTTGGTTTTGTAATAA
>NW_011641832.1:0-213 GCF_000512975.1 Sesamum indicum
TACTTCTAATCCTAGTAGAACTAGGTATCTAGCTATTATAAATAGGTGATGTAATTCACTTTAAGAGACAATTTTTGAACTCTTCTATTTCTCTACATTTTTATATTATTTTGCTTTTCATGCGTTCTTCCATGAGCATGTCTAGCTAAATCTCTCATTCCAGTTGAAGACTTGGTGAATGCTTAAATCCAACGGGTTGTGAGATCTAATTCA
>NW_011641833.1:0-213 GCF_000512975.1 Sesamum indicum
AATTCTGAGAATTTTCAAAATTTAGCTGTTTTGCACGGTTTTATAAAAGCAATGTTTGTTTCCCTTTTATATATACATGTAGCTATTGTACACTTAGCAAATTTACCTCACAAATTCTTGAGCCTTGACCAACGTTTGCGTTAAGTTTCGTCGAATTCTGAGAACATTGAAAATTTAGCTGTTTTGCATGGTTTTATAAAAGCAAGTTCGTTT
>NW_011641834.1:0-213 GCF_000512975.1 Sesamum indicum
CCCCACATACTCCAAAGAATTCTTTGTGCACACAAGAGAAGATGGAGCATAACTCAAATAATGGGAGAAATATAGATCTTTATTCAACGATTCAACTTCATTCACCTTTCAATTCTATTTTACTTCTTTTAAAAAATCTAACATATATTTAATTTCACCTTGTAGATGGAAACTATAATTGAGAGACATAACTTTTATGGCTGTTGGAGAGTT
>NW_011641835.1:0-213 GCF_000512975.1 Sesamum indicum
AAATTTTAGCTGTTTTGCACCGTTTAATTAAAGGAAGTTTGTTTCCCTTTTGTACAAACTTGTAGTTATTACTATGCTTAGCAAATTTACTACACAAATTCTTGGTTCTAGACCAACATTTGGGTCAAGTTTCGTCGAATTTTGAGAACGTTCAAAATTTACCTTTGGGTCAAAATAATAACTACAAACTTGTAGTTATTATTACGCTTAGCA
>NW_011641836.1:0-213 GCF_000512975.1 Sesamum indicum
AATCCGGTGTTCCATGAGAGGACCAAACACCTGGAGATTGATTGCCATTTAGTACGAGATAAGTTTAAAGAAGGCTTCATCAGGCCTCTGCACATTTCTACATATAATCAGCCTGCGGATGTGTTTACTAAGAATCTGTCAGGTCCAAAGTTCATGAAAGCTATCTCCAAGTTAGGACTTGTCAACATTCAACCAAGTCCCACTTGAGGAGGG
>NW_011641837.1:0-213 GCF_000512975.1 Sesamum indicum
TGTGCTATAGAATAACAAATATTGCAAATATTTTTTAAAATATAATTTCTTACGAGTCCTTGAATAAATAGATAGAATGAAATTGCTAATTACAGAAGATTTTAAAGTCAAAATTTAAGGAAAAAGAAAGCAACAACAACAGATAAACAAAACTTTAATACAAAATATGAGTATATTTATGACTGTGTCCAAAATCGGAACATTTATAATGTT
>NW_011641838.1:0-213 GCF_000512975.1 Sesamum indicum
ATTTCGCCGCTTAAGAAAAAGAGCCTTTGTAATTGATATAAACAAATAAAAATAAAATCATTATATCTATAAAACAAAAATCAATTATTTAACGAACGTCAATTAAAATACAAAAGATATTTTTTAGCCATCAAAATTCAAGAATTTTCTTTTCTCATTTTAAAAATAAAATGACTAATTTTATAAATAATACAAAACCTACGGGAGGCAAAC
>NW_011641839.1:0-213 GCF_000512975.1 Sesamum indicum
CCAAACTTTGGTCTAGACAATAGAATTTGTGTGGTAAATTTGCTAAGCATAATAATAACTACTAGTTTGTACTAAAGGAAAACAAACTTGTTTTAATAAAACCGTGCAGAACAATTAAATTTTGAACGTTATCAGAATTCGTCGAAACATGACCCAAACGTTGGTCTAGACACAAGAATTTGTGTGGTTAATTTTCTAAGCGTAATAATAACT
>NW_011641840.1:0-213 GCF_000512975.1 Sesamum indicum
TTTTTCAAGCAGTTTTTCTCTTGGAATTTCCTTTCACACTAAAGTTAAGGCTTTCATTTTTGCATTTATTACTCTTCAATATTTTTTCTTATCATTATAATTTTATAAAATCACACCATGCTAATGTCATTATTATGTCCTCATTTATGATTGTATTATGATAATTTTATCACTCATTCTATTTTCATTAGTACTCTTTTTTGCTATATATTG
>NW_011641841.1:0-213 GCF_000512975.1 Sesamum indicum
TAATATTTTGAAAATATTAAACCGGGTCTACCATATCCAATCCAGTAGGTCCGGGGTTCAAGAATTTCTTGGCAGATTTGGTCTCAAAAGTTTTATTTTACTTTCCATCTTTCTTATTTATTTTCAATCATTTTATTTATTATTATTAATTTCACTTAATACACTCAATAAATAAAACTTAAAAATTTATCTCATAAAAGATTTTAATAAAAT
>NW_011641842.1:0-213 GCF_000512975.1 Sesamum indicum
CTTCCAAATATACCCCAATAGTCGACTGCTTCCAAATATACCCCAACACCATCCTAAAGACACGAGACCCTCCAATTCCAAGAAAAGCTATGCGAAACCATTTATAGAGATGAAATCAAGCACGCTGTGACAAAGAGAGAGATTCTTGAAGGATCTTGCAATCTTGAACAAAGAGAGAAGAAAAGCAGGGGCAACCGAGGAGTTTTCTGAAAA
>NW_011641843.1:0-213 GCF_000512975.1 Sesamum indicum
TCTAATTCAAGAACCAGCTTCAATTTCTGATGGTTTTAAGGGCCTTCACAGTTTATCATTGTTGGTTATTAGCACGAACAGTTCAGTCTCCTTTCCAAGTTGAATACGTTCATCATCTAATACCATATTGTCAGTGAGAGGTTGTTTCTGCTGTTTGAACAATCCTCAAATTAGGATTTTCTGTACAGTTTGGTCTTATGTAGACGTTATTCG
>NW_011641844.1:0-213 GCF_000512975.1 Sesamum indicum
CCTGTAACAATAGGAGTTCTTCATGCATAGTGATGTTGGGTAATTTTCGGGAAAATTCGAATTTCTCACATGTATTTTCAATCTAATGGTTATCCCAAAACTTTAATCATTGAATCATATATTCTAAAAGAATACGTTTTTAAAAAAAAAATCAAATTTTGTAAGAAACATTAAGATTCTTGTTTTGGGGGAAAAAAAACTACTTGATTTAAA
>NW_011641845.1:0-213 GCF_000512975.1 Sesamum indicum
TGACTTTTGAGAATTGAGTTTTGTGGAAATTTCTTAGCCTTATGGAAAATTTTTGCTTGATTTTAAAAAAATTTTGGCATGATAAAACCCCTTCAATTTTGGATTAATCTTGGTTTGATGATGTTATGTGTAAGAAAAATATATGTTTTATGCTTGAGGATAATTCACTAGTTGAAAGCTTGTCTTCACCAAAATGACTTGAGTTAAAACCTT
>NW_011641846.1:0-213 GCF_000512975.1 Sesamum indicum
GATTTATAATATCAAAATATAATATATAATATATTTGTTCAATAAACCTAAGCTCTGATACCATTCTAGGGGAGCATGTACAAAAATATGCATTAGAATGAAAAATAATTGAAAGTAGACTAAACTGCTCATTTTAAAGCTATTGAGGAGTAAAATTGTCTAAAATTTGATCAGATCTAGTCGGAGGGTAGGAATCGCAATATTTTTTAAAGC
>NW_011641847.1:0-213 GCF_000512975.1 Sesamum indicum
GAAATGAACTGAAGAAACCCTCTTAACAAAATATTCAAGAAATGAAATGAAAGGAAGAGCAAGATGATTTTTAGTATTTTTATCGGTGGCTTTTTTCTTTCTCGGATCAAATGGACAACACCCTCTTCACAAAAAATTCAAGAAATGAACTGAACAAACCCTTTTCACGAAAAATTCAAGAAATGAAATGAAAGGAAGAGCAAGATGATTTTG
>NW_011641848.1:0-213 GCF_000512975.1 Sesamum indicum
CATCTCGTACAAGAATCTTCTTCGTCTTCAGTTCCTTGACTACAATAAGTCAATAAAAGGTGCCATTAAATAATCATATCCTTTAGTGGTTTAAAGCTTTAAAAGACAAGTCCTTGATTGCTCAACACTCAAAAGAGTTAACATTCAAAAAGTATGCCCAAGAAAACAACAATTTAGGACACACGATGCAAAACAGCGGCAGGACTAAGCATT
>NW_011641849.1:0-213 GCF_000512975.1 Sesamum indicum
ATCCCACTTTGAGCTTCCTACGAGTGGATCCTAAGAACAGAACACACGTTAGGCTTGCTGGGTAGCCCCCATATAAGGCCCTCTGATGCTTATGTTAGGAAATGGGGTCGAAAGCGATCAGTGGAGAGCGAGTGAGATCAAAGAAAAGAAATGTGATAAATGCACTTGCCTATAAATGTTCATAAATGCTAGTATTTATAGTGTACGGTACCG
>NW_011641850.1:0-213 GCF_000512975.1 Sesamum indicum
TTATTGGGTCAAGACCAACATTTGTGTCAAGTTTCGTCAAATTCTGGGAAAAATTTAGCTGTTTTGCACAGATTTATTAAAGCAATGTTTATTTTCCTTTTAGACAAACTTGTAGTTGTTATATACTAATCAAATTTACCACCAAATTCTTGGGCCTAGACTATCGTCTGGGTCAGGTTTCGTCGACATCTGAGAACGTTCGAAATTTTATTG
>NW_011641851.1:0-213 GCF_000512975.1 Sesamum indicum
TTGAATGGTGTATGTAATTTTAGAACTTTTTGGAAGAAAATGTAATTTCTCATTTTTAAGTTAATGTTGCTAATTGTTATGTGGTTAATTACTATGTAATTTGTTAAACATAAGGGTGTTTTGTCTATTTTCAAATCAGAACGGGGCTTTTGCTGAGTTTTTAAATTACATGGGGGTTTTATGCAATTTGGCCCGAATAATTACACTGTCTTT
>NW_011641852.1:0-213 GCF_000512975.1 Sesamum indicum
GCAGAAATTAAAGACAATTATGAGTAGAAGAAAACTTACTTGAGTATCCGAATTTGTATACAAAGATTTTACAGAAAAATTAGATGTACAAAGATATTAGTTATCCAAGACATCCTATTTCTGTAAGAAGAAGTGAATGAAGAGGAAATGGACAAAGTGCAAGAGAAAGAACTTGGACGAAGCAAATGCTAGAGAGTGTGTGAGAAAAGCTCT
>NW_011641853.1:0-213 GCF_000512975.1 Sesamum indicum
AAAATTTTTATTTAATTATTTTAATTATTAAAAAAATAATAAATAAAAGGAAAAAAATGGGAAAAATATGATGACACAATAGAATAATATTTTAATTTTTTACGCGTCGTATTTGTATCACGAAATATTTATTTTATTATAGTCAGTTATATTGTGCGTCCCAAATGTTTGAAAAATAATTGAGAAAAAAACTGGAGAGTTCACGTTCGCGCG
>NW_011641854.1:0-213 GCF_000512975.1 Sesamum indicum
GATATCACAGATTGCTCATTATCAATTTAATCTGGAAATATGAGTTATTGGCTTTAAGATCAAGTGGGATACTGTTTGAATGGGTGACCAAAATCCAATTGGATTGGTGGTTTTGAGAATCATTGAAGCAATCTTTATTTAAGCAATATTTTTTCGATGAATATGTTAAGTAATCGTCTTCGGCACACGTATTTGTTGTGCTTACCAAATTAC
>NW_011641855.1:0-213 GCF_000512975.1 Sesamum indicum
TGTGGTTGCCCCTCTAGTGCTGAAGAAGCAAACCCCAGTTGCTCATGAGGAGGTAATTATTCACACTGGGGTGATGGAACAACAGACGGATTGGGCACAGAAGTGGTTTTTGATGCAGCCGGGCCGAGTTATTGTTTTCTTCTCTTGATGGTGTGCCTGATGATGGTACGAGGTTCTGTCCTACTGATGCTGGTCCAAGTTCATATTATTACA
>NW_011641856.1:0-213 GCF_000512975.1 Sesamum indicum
ATTGTGCAGCGTATTGAGTATGAGGATATCCCACACTACTACTCCTTATGCCACACTAGCTGTTTTGCACGGTTTTATTAAAGCAATTTTGTTTCCCTTTTATTTAAACTTGTAGTTATTATTACACTTAGAAAATTTACCACACAACTTCTTGGGCCTAGACCAACATTTGAGTCAAGTTTCGTCGAATTCTGAGAACGTTCAAAATTTAGC
>NW_011641857.1:0-213 GCF_000512975.1 Sesamum indicum
GCATTTGGACATTGAGTGATGGTTTCTTTTTTCAAAAAAAGGGATAATGTGGATTTTTCATAATGGTGGGATGATGAAATGTGTAAGCCATAAAAGATGATAATCCTTGGACAGTTGAGAAGAACAAACAATGAAAATGAAATCAAAAGCTACAAGGCCAAGTAAGAGGAAGTGGAACTAGAGAAAGAAGATATGAGAAAAAGGATGAAGAAA
>NW_011641858.1:0-213 GCF_000512975.1 Sesamum indicum
CAATATATAGCAAAAAAGAGTACTAATGAAAATAGAATGAGTGATAAAATTATCATAATACAATCATAAATTAGGACATAATAATGACATTAGCATGGTGTGATTTTATAAAATTATAATGATAAGAAAAAATATTGAAGACTAATAAATGCAAAAATGAAAGCCTTAACTTTAGTGTGAAAGGAAATTCCAAGAGAAAAACTGCTTGAAAAA
>NW_011641859.1:0-213 GCF_000512975.1 Sesamum indicum
AATGAGGAAATACGTTGGAATATTATGTTTGTTGTTTGATGTATTGTGGATGTTTGAAACTGAGAATATGTTGATATATTATTTTACGTTACTAGTTGCTTATAAGAATGGTGATATGTGAAAATGAGGGAGTGGTGGAAATTGATTATAATTGTGGCGTGAATACCCCTTGATGTGTTGAAAAGCCTGTAAGGCGAAATGAAATGAAAAGAG
>NW_011641860.1:0-213 GCF_000512975.1 Sesamum indicum
ATATAAATGGTTCTACGTGTATAATTATATGATTATCATTTGCAATTTGCAATCCTCATACAAAATATGATTATCATTTGCAATTACATATCATAAATATAAAATTGAAATTTCTATAAAAATTTGACAATATTTGCAATTACAAAGTTAGGTGTAGTCAAATTTCTGAAAGTTGCATTTAACAAGATATTATCATCCATGAGCTTGACGGGC
>NW_011641861.1:0-213 GCF_000512975.1 Sesamum indicum
TAATAAAAGCGTGTTAAGAACACGCTTTTATAAGTATACAAATAAAAAATAAAAGCAAATGGCTATTGTTCACTGTGTTCTTCAGCCTCATATTTCTGCAACTCTTTTGCTTCATTGGACAGATCCAAGTGGCTGGAATAATGTTTTACAAAGCATAATATTGTCGCTTATACTACTACTAGGAACAAAGGCAGCCTGGCAAGGGCTGATTAA
>NW_011641862.1:0-213 GCF_000512975.1 Sesamum indicum
GATTTATATCACAAGCAATCCTTCGTGATTATCTCTATTTGAAAGCATCATAATTCAATATTTGAAATTGTTGATATAAGATACATAAAACTTTAGTTTCTGAATTATAATACTGATACTATTTTTAGAAAGGATCTTTTGCACAGAGATAATAGTTGGAAGATAAATAAGTTTGAAAAATATATGTCAATTAACAATAATAAGGTACAAACT
>NW_011641863.1:0-213 GCF_000512975.1 Sesamum indicum
CTGCCTCTCTTAGGACTCCATTAGCTCCCGGACCAACATCAGAATCGCTCCTCCCCGATCCGCACAACGCGAACGAGGGCTTCTCTCTGCTCTGATCCACCTCCGGGAAGGCTTGTTTTTGAGTTAAAATCTAGAGTGGAGCTACCAGTTTTCCTTACGGAAAGTTGTAGTTTGAGCTAGGTCCGGGCCGAGCGCAGCGGTCGGGTAAGATCA
>NW_011641864.1:0-213 GCF_000512975.1 Sesamum indicum
TCTGTAGAGCAAGATCTAGGAGGCAGTTAGGTTAAATTCCGTGTCGATGGAGTGCTCCACATGTTAGCTACATAATAGAAAAGGAATATCATAATATGGACTTATCTAGATTAAGATATGACCATTTGACCAAGCCTTTCCTAGTCTTCCCGCCTATTTAGGGATGTAGTTTCTTACTGCTAAAGAGTCAATTTCAGTCGGCTCTTTTGGAGT
>NW_011641865.1:0-213 GCF_000512975.1 Sesamum indicum
CATACAACTAAAATAAGTAAATATACTACAATTAATTTAATTAAACACAATAAAGGATTAAATTAGTCGTTGTTACCTGGTCAATCAAGTTAAGTGATGATTAGCACTAATTGACGGTCCAACATTCGAGTAATAATCTACAAGCTAGTCAAATGTATATGCATGAAAATCAGAGTGTTGGAGAGTATTTGTTGTTAGTATAGTAATTTTTAT
>NW_011641866.1:0-213 GCF_000512975.1 Sesamum indicum
TGTTGAAGGAATACCTCTGTGGCGTTCAACCGATGGATCTGCCACCCAAATTCCTCCCTCATCCTTAAAATCTTTAAAACTTGACGGCAAGCTAATTTGCAAGTGTTCATCTTAATTTCATCAATAGCTGCCTTAAGAAGCTTAGTCCTAGTTTCGCCATCGACTAGACCCTCACTCCTGAAGAACTCATCCATCTCGGGGACTCCAATGCTA
>NW_011641867.1:0-213 GCF_000512975.1 Sesamum indicum
GCCATGAATTTCAGCATTCATTTTTGGAGGAATCAGCCTCTATATAAAGCTGAATTTTCTGCATTTGAAAATACAACAAACAATCCTCAATTTCCCCTCTATTCACTCTCGTGTGCCCTCTTTTTGCTTAGGCATTCATATACTCAAATTTTGGTATTTGAGTCTCTTGTTTCGATAAGTTTCTGAGTGTTGTTCGAGGTGTTCTTCGGTATA
>NW_011641868.1:0-213 GCF_000512975.1 Sesamum indicum
TAGTTATTATTTCGCTTAGGAAATTTAACACACAAATTCTTGGGTCTAGACCTACGTTTGGGTCAAGTTTCTTCGAATTCTGAGAACGTTCAAAAGTTAGCTGTTTTGTACAGTTTTATTAAAACAAGTTTGTTTCCCTTTTATATTTACTTATAGTTATTATTACGCTTAGCAAATGTATAACACAAATGTTTGGGTCTAGATCTACGTTTG
>NW_011641869.1:0-213 GCF_000512975.1 Sesamum indicum
ATGGCACTTGAGAGAAAATATTCTGTCTGTCCATTAATTGGTCTAGGAAGTTAAAATATCACTGTCCTAAGAGAATATTATAATACTTGAAGTCAAGTTAAAGTACGAGTAAGGGAGAGTGGATGATGGCACTTAGCTTTCAGCGGATTACATATAAGAGTAAAATACTTAGGAAGTTTCATCATAGTCCCAAGAGAATATTAAGATACTTAA
>NW_011641870.1:0-213 GCF_000512975.1 Sesamum indicum
AAACAAAGAGACCACTCCCATCAAAGCCTTCCCCGGCTGCCGGTTAGAGCAAAGACCTTTCTCCGTAAGTTTCTTCTGTGGCTGATACACATGCACGGCACACTGGCTATATTGAAAAAGCTGCTTAGATAGAGCTTTCGAAGGCACTGAGGAGTGGTTGGGCTGGGTTAAGCTCTTCGGGCAAGTCAACCTTTGTAGGGCTCTGAAGAGACT
>NW_011641871.1:0-213 GCF_000512975.1 Sesamum indicum
GGCAGGTATGATTAAGGATGGATCTAATGGAAATGTTGCTTGTGATGTGTACCATAAATATAAGGTAATAAAATTTCTATGTTTTATCAGTTTATTTTTGCAATTGTCTCTAGATAAATAGATTAATGCATGTTTATTTTATTGTTGCATGCACATATTGCAGGATGATATTAGGTTGATGAAGCAAATGGGTTTTGATTCCTATAGATTTTC
>NW_011641872.1:0-213 GCF_000512975.1 Sesamum indicum
AATTATCAGAATGTTTAAAATTTAGCATTTTTACGTGGTTTTATTAAAGATAGTTTGTTTCCCTTTCATAATAACTTGTAGTTATTATTATGCTTAGAAAATTACCATAAAATACATGGGTCCAGACCTACGTTTGGGTCAAGTTTCGTGGAATTTTGAGAACGTTCAAAATTTAGTTGTTTTACGCGGTTTTATTAAAGAAAGTTTGTTTCC
>NW_011641873.1:0-213 GCF_000512975.1 Sesamum indicum
AGAGCTCCTCACGGTCGTCCTCTGATTCCCCTGAAAAGTAATCATACGTTACCACAGTAAAGAAAAACAAACTTCGGAATGTACTTCCAAACAAATACCATTCTGGAGTGGACATAGTCCATCTAAACAGCACCCAGTAGGCGCTAGTTCTTAGATATCTAATGCAGTGGTCGAAGGCACGTATAAGCATTACCAACAGCCCATGCAGTCAGA
>NW_011641874.1:0-213 GCF_000512975.1 Sesamum indicum
TCCAGATTCAAAAAGGCAACACAACACAATCCAAGTTGCTTCTCTATACTGCAGTGAAGGACCAACCACTATATAAGCTCCACCAAAAAGAAAGAAAAGGCAGAAAAAGAGAAACTTGTATTTATACTTTATTATAATTAATCGAAATGACACCCTCCACGATTTTTTGCACTATCACTCTCACTCTCACTCTAAAGGGGAGTTACATGCCCA
>NW_011641875.1:0-213 GCF_000512975.1 Sesamum indicum
CGTTCGATGTACTAAAATAAAAATAAATATGGGGCTGATGTAAAAAGCATGAAACCGAAAAATACAAAGCAGTGCTTGACGCAATTTGGTAAGCAAAACAGATACATGGGGCTAAAGATGAATACTTACCATATTCGTCAGAACAATATTACTTAAATAAATATTGCTTGAATGATTCTCAAAATCGCCATGTAATTGGCTTTTGGTCACCTA
>NW_011641876.1:0-213 GCF_000512975.1 Sesamum indicum
TGGGGTGGTTGCCATGGAATTCATTGTAAAAGCATTACCATGTGCTAGCTTTGGGAATTCTGACACTGTAATCTTTAGATTTCATTAATTTATCCAAGATGTACTGATTCCCTGCTCACATGAAGGAAATAGAATACTACAATCAATTAGCTTACTTCACATGAGAGTTGCAGATCAAGTAAAAACATGTATAATTTTGTAAAGAACTGTGAG
>NW_011641877.1:0-213 GCF_000512975.1 Sesamum indicum
AGCTCTAGAAAAGATCTTCATCTTGGTCTCTATTATGCATTTGTGCTGCTGCCAAAGGATGCTATAATTTTCTATGTGATCCTGTAGACTTTTGGAGCATGGATGACATTTCTGAAGTCTTGGTGGAACGATGCAAATGATTCTGAGTATGAGTTTTTGGTTTGCAGTCCATAAAAAATTGACGCTAGTAAATCTAACACAAAAGTGCTGAGT
>NW_011641878.1:0-213 GCF_000512975.1 Sesamum indicum
GATACCTCCCAAGGAATCTGTGGTTTAGAATACGTTGGTTAACCGCTCAAGTAGGTAAACCAACTAAAGAAAGAACCAATTATCCAATCATTCCTTTGAATTTTTGGGACTCTTCTTTTCGATTGGAACCGATGGAATCGACCATTTCGCTACATAAAAAATAATATCCCAATTCATGGATCTCTCGATTCGAGAAATCAAGATAAGAGGATC
>NW_011641879.1:0-213 GCF_000512975.1 Sesamum indicum
ATAAAATAAATATTTCGCGATTCAAATACGATGCGTAAAAAATTAAAATATTATTCTAATATGTCTTCATAATTTTCCCTTTTTTCCCATTTATTTATTATTTTTTTTAATAATTAAAATAATTAAATAAATATTTTAAATAAATAATTAATAATAATTATTTTAATTAAAATAATTAAATTAATCGTGTGATTTTGAGGCGACGTGAAAATT
>NW_011641880.1:0-213 GCF_000512975.1 Sesamum indicum
TGTATTGCGGCGATGTCTCTAAGAAGACAAATTCTCATTGGGACCGAACACTACAATAAATAAAAAATTTATATCTAACTAATATAAACGATTAAAATTAATAGGCATAGTTAATAAATGATCACACATTAATTATTGTTAGTCGTGGATTTATAATTGTGACTAAATAATTTTTGGTAGTGTATAAATTAAATTTTTGTCTCAATTTCATTT
>NW_011641881.1:0-213 GCF_000512975.1 Sesamum indicum
GAAGATGTCCACTGAAGAATCTGCAAGAAGATACACAAGTCACTGATGCATTTAGTCAAGTGATACAAGAAATCAAAGAAAAAGAGGCTCATGAAAGCAAGAAAAGAAGGGTAAGACTGAATATCTAAATCTGATTTTGATGTGTTGATTTCATACTTATCTAAATCTGATTTTGTTGCAGGTTGAAAAGGAAGCAGGTGACAAGGACATTTT
>NW_011641882.1:0-213 GCF_000512975.1 Sesamum indicum
TCTTCAACAAGTTCGTCAGAGGTTTTGCGATTATAGAGAAGTCCTTTACAAATCTTCTATAATAACCAGTCGATCCTAGAAAACTCCGGATCTCCGACACATTTTTTGGTGGTTCCCATTCTAAAATAGCTTTAACTTTTGTCGGATCAGGTTGTACCCCTTCTTTCGAAACAACATGCCCCAAAAAAGTAATTTCTTCCATCCAAAACTCAC
>NW_011641883.1:0-213 GCF_000512975.1 Sesamum indicum
AACGATTTTTAAATAATTGACCGTTCCTAAGTTGAATTTAAATAAAATCTTGCCTAAATGTATGAAATGTCTATTCCTAAAATGATCTTCGAAAAATGGTTCCAATACTGTTCCTAAATATGTCCATAGATTCCTCATTCACTTTTCAATTATGATATCTCAAATTCCGGGACTCTGATTAATTCCAAACCTAAACGTATAACAATACTTTTC
>NW_011641884.1:0-213 GCF_000512975.1 Sesamum indicum
CGAGCTTGGTTTGGTCGCCCTAAGCCGAAGCTTCTTATTTATTGATCTTGCCGGGAGGGGTTTTCCCTTCTCCTCATCAAAAACGACTTCTATATAGGTCCCTTCCTTTCGTGCAACCTGATCTAAATTTCGTCGTAAAGAGACCTTCGCTAAGCATGTCAACGCCCGTACGGGAGCGGATTGCCGATGGATGGAGGCGGCTGCATCTAAGAG
>NW_011641885.1:0-213 GCF_000512975.1 Sesamum indicum
GTTAGTTATGGGATTTAATCCATAAAAGAGTGCATATCTATATTTGTAAATGTTCTTTAGCTTTGTATTGTTTGAGAAGCTTAAACTTAACTATCTTCATTTGACACACTATGTTTTTACTAGGCCATTGACTAATACTTTAGGAAAAAATTGATTTCACGTCCGACAAGTTAACCTCTTTGCGATTTTGGTACACTATTAATTTTTTCATGA
>NW_011641886.1:0-213 GCF_000512975.1 Sesamum indicum
TGCTAGGGATTATGCCTATTTTTAGGTCAAGTTTCATAAAATTTTGAGACAATTCAAATTTTAGTAGTTTCGGGCCTATTGTAAGTAGACTAGTGTTAAGGGTGGAGCTAAGAGACGATCTACCTGTCGATTTGATAATGTCCGAGAGGAGAATCCAGCCCCAATTACTATCATCATTGTAGGGTAATCGCTCTCCAAGAAATTCCATCATTT
>NW_011641887.1:0-213 GCF_000512975.1 Sesamum indicum
GCAGGTGTTAAGGGCCCCAACAAAGTTTCCATTATTTGCACTAGTAAAAGATCCTTTTGGTGCACCACCACAGACCAAAACTTCAGCGGTAACATTTGCTCCACCTTGCAAGTCCCTAAGTGGAAGCAAAACTGCAGATCCTGAACTAGGATAACTTCTCGGATCCCCACCTGGGATTGTTGGGTAGTTTCTCACCACCAGCCCATTAACATA
>NW_011641888.1:0-213 GCF_000512975.1 Sesamum indicum
TATATCTTTCTCAATATGCAACTATTTTTCATATCCAAAGTACATTTTCTTTAAAAACACATATTCACTATAATCTTAGTTAAACTTACATGATTAAACCTTTCAACCTGTCCAACAACAGAAATTTGGTTAATATAGAAATAGGTAATAAGTAGCATCTCAATATCCATGATTTTTAATCTCTCAATAACAAGTTGAAGAGAAATTCAAACT
>NW_011641889.1:0-213 GCF_000512975.1 Sesamum indicum
TGTATTGCGGCGATGTCTCTAAGAAGACAAATTCTCATTGGGACCGAACACTACAATAAATAAAAAATTTAAATCTAACTAATATAAACGATTAAAATTAATAGGCATAGTTAATAAATGATCACACATTAATTATTGTTACTCGTGGATTTATAATTGTGACTAAATAATTTTTGGTAGTGTATAAATTAAATTTTTGTCTCAATTTCATTT
>NW_011641890.1:0-213 GCF_000512975.1 Sesamum indicum
ACGAACGAAATATAAAACTCAGAAGTGAAAGAAGAGAAATGAGCTAGAAGAGGAGAGTTCTCAAGTTTTTTTTGTGGTGTGTAAATGAAGGAGAACTCATGCCTATTTATAGAGCCAAGACTAAGTAGATAAGATCAATTGAACTTATCCAATCCTTAATTAACTAAGTAGATAAAATCAAATGGACTTATCCAATCCTTAATTAACTAAGTA
>NW_011641891.1:0-213 GCF_000512975.1 Sesamum indicum
ATATCCAACTTTGATATTGTATAAATATTTTATAACTTCGCGAATACTTTCTGAAAATAAATAAAATTTCTCTCTAAATATTTATATCATGAATGATGGATTATATAATGCAGTATGGCTTAGAGACGATCATAATGATTATAACTTTATGTTGAGATATAACCAGTTGCATGATGAAAGCAAACGGTTGGCTACTCTTATTATCAACTACAA
>NW_011641892.1:0-213 GCF_000512975.1 Sesamum indicum
ATTGACATTATATAACTGTATTTAACCTATGTAATTAGTACAGTGGGATCGATTTCTGTAATAAACATAAAAATATCTCAGCCAAGGGATGAAAATAAATTTAATGTACACCTTCATAGTAATGGGCGAGGGAAACTTGAAGGAGCACTAAATCAGTATAGATTAAGAAAAGGATAATCTCTCCGAGATACATAGACAACTGAAATAAATGTT
>NW_011641893.1:0-213 GCF_000512975.1 Sesamum indicum
GTCTGTCCATTAATTGGTCTAGGAAGTTCAAATATCACTGTCCTAAGAGAATATTATAATACTTGAAGTCAAGTTAAAGTACGAGTAAGGGAGAGTGGATGATGGCACTTAGCTTTCAGCGGATAACATATAAGAGTAAAACACTTAGGAAGTTTCATCATAGTCCCAAGAGAATATTAAGATACTTAAAGTCAAGTTCAAATAAGAGTAAGA
>NW_011641895.1:0-213 GCF_000512975.1 Sesamum indicum
ATATTTAGCTGTTTTGCATGGTTTTATAAGAGCAAGTTTGTTTCCCTTTTATTCATACTTGTAGTTATTATAACACTTAGAAAATTTACCACTCAAATTCTTTGGTCTAGACCAACGTTTGGGTCAAGTTTCGTCGAATTCGAAAAACGTTCAAAATATAGCTATTTTGCACGATTTTTATAAAGCAAGTTTGTATATGGGTTATGTTTCGTC
>NW_011641896.1:0-213 GCF_000512975.1 Sesamum indicum
TGGCCCCCCCTCCAGCTCGAGGCGGCGCTTCGGGCTGGGGGGCGGAGGCCCCTCCCTCGGGTGGTTCGGTACTGGGATTCGGTAGAGGATAATTTTCGAACTTTATTCCGCCTGCTGAAAAAGTTTGGGATAATCTTCCTCCGTACCTAGAAGGCTATTCACCCAACCATATTGCCGCGATTATGAGTTTGCCTAAGTGTTCTTCTTTTGACT
>NW_011641897.1:0-213 GCF_000512975.1 Sesamum indicum
TGTTTTCACAATAATTGTACCGCCATGAATTTTAACTAGTATATCAATTGGACTACAAAATTTTGTTGATCATACTAATTGTTCATATGCACGAAAGTACATAATTGATCATACTAATTGTTCATATGCAGTCGGTTTCAGATCTATGTTTTCTTTGCAAATGAAACGAGCCACAATGTTCATACTAGGCTCCAGCACCAATTTCTCCCATGC
>NW_011641898.1:0-213 GCF_000512975.1 Sesamum indicum
TATTTATTCGCTTTATTAGATGAAGATTGAATTTACTGTACAAAATTAAATAAATTGTCTATATATGGGTATTTATTTTTTGCACTAGTTGTTCCTTGTTTTGTCATTTTCCTTTTAATTGATTTTATTAATTTATTATGTCGGTAGTTATTCTTTTGCACTAGTTGTTGTGGTATTTCTACATGTATATAATAAATAAATTTTATAATTTAA
>NW_011641899.1:0-213 GCF_000512975.1 Sesamum indicum
TTGGCAAGCACATTATTGAAAAACCAAATACAAACTCTAGAGCCATCAATCGTAATAGACGTGTATAGATAGATACATAATGCATTTTGCTCTTTACATACTTTAAATGACACTGATATTGTTGATTACGTGCAGGGTAATGCCAGTGAAGATGATCCCAAATGATACAGTCGTCAACTTGCTTCACAATAACACACTAGCTTTCATGACACA
>NW_011641900.1:0-213 GCF_000512975.1 Sesamum indicum
AGTATATGGCTTTGAAAATTTTAAATAAAGTGATAAAGGTATTGATTAACATATATAAAAATATATCAGATGAAATTTTGTCAAGTGGGTTTTGTATAAAAAATATTTAGTATATGGCTTTGTATGACTGGATCAACATTTTCCTCCATGGACTGCATATCTTTGCGAAGAACATTGGAGATGCTACTTCTGTTGCCACTCAACTTTGGAAAA
>NW_011641901.1:0-213 GCF_000512975.1 Sesamum indicum
CTTGCATCATGTCTTTACCACGTTTGGAAGGAAAGAAACCTGAGACGATTCGATCACACCGAGAGGACGCCCACTACCATAGCATTACTGATCATTGAGGACATTTGACAGCGAATCCATAACATCACACTATCTAGATCAATCAGTACACGTGGTTTATTTCGAGTATGGCGAATCCCTTGGCCTGTCGAGTGATAAACCATATCGGGACCA
>NW_011641902.1:0-213 GCF_000512975.1 Sesamum indicum
CTACAAGTTGGTATAAAAGGAAAACAAACTTGCTTTAATAAAATTGTGCCAAAAGCTAAATTTTGAACGTTTTCAGAATTCCCCAAAACTTGACCCAAACGTTGGTCTAGAACCAAGCATTTATGTGGTAAATTTCCTAAGTGCAATAGTAACTGGAAGTTAGTATAAAAGGGAAATAAACTTGCTTTAATAAATCCGTGAAAAATAGCTAAA
>NW_011641903.1:0-213 GCF_000512975.1 Sesamum indicum
TATTCGTTTCTTTTTATATTTATCGTAATAAAAAATATTCTTTTTTGCATTCCGCCTGAATGGCTGGTTTTTCCCTACCGCCTACACGGTCGGATTTACCTTTTTATTTTTGTACACTCTGCCTACATGGTCGGATTTATCATTTTACTGTTGTGCATTCCGCCTACATGGTCGGTTCTTCCTACCGCCTCATGGCCGGATTTAAATTTTTAT
>NW_011641904.1:0-213 GCF_000512975.1 Sesamum indicum
ACTAATTGTGAAGGGCAAAGCTTGATTCATATGATGAAGTTGTTAAGAGAGTAGCAAACCAACTCGGAGTCGATGATCCATACAAACTGCGGCTTACATTACACAATATCTACTCTCATCGACCAAAAGCTCATCCTATAACATATCAAGGACTAGAAAACTTGTTAGAGATGCTGCTGCATTACGACCAAGTACGCATTCATACAACTCTAC
>NW_011641905.1:0-213 GCF_000512975.1 Sesamum indicum
TTTGATGAAAGATCGCAGGTGTGGCTCCTTCCTATGGTCTCTACTGCCAACTCGTTTCACTCCAGTTTCCCGTAGCAACTACAGCAAGCTGACTAGCTCGCTTACTTTACTTTCACTCAACAGCCTAGCTCTAACAAGCCAACTCCGTTCCTAGTTTCGCTACCCTGCTTTAGCCTCCCCCCTTATAACGAGCAAGTAAGTATACTAGCTGAG
>NW_011641906.1:0-213 GCF_000512975.1 Sesamum indicum
GTTAAGTCTATTTTAGAATGGGAACCACCTAAAAATGTGTCGGAGATCCGGAGTTTTCTGGGATTGGCTGGTTATTATAGAAGACTTGTAAAGGACTTCTCTATAATCGCAAAACCTCTGACGAACTTGTTGAAGAAGAATACACCATTTAATTGGAATGACAAATGTGCTCAGAGTTTTGAGGAGTTGAAGAAGAGACTCACTTCAGCACCT
>NW_011641907.1:0-213 GCF_000512975.1 Sesamum indicum
ACATGTGAGTAGATTCCTAACATATACACCTTAAGTATAAAATAACATTTCATCTACTATCCCAAGGAAATGTAATCCCTGCTCTGATACCACCTAATGTAGCACCCCCTTCGCTACAAGGGCTATATCTACCCTAAATGTCATACTTATAGTAATCCCTGTGTTTATATATATAAATGCACATAATCATCTAATCAATATACATACGTATTC
>NW_011641908.1:0-213 GCF_000512975.1 Sesamum indicum
TGTTAGAGAATAACTAGGAAACACCTAACATATTTAAAATATTCCTATAAAACAAGCAACCAGGGGGAACAGAAGAAGAGGATTGGACATCTTCTGAGTGATGTGTTTACATTAATGAAAAGCTCAAATATGAAGATCTGTTTTGTTGTGAAAGAGGCAATTTCAAAAAATATTAATGACCTATAGAAATGAACTATATGTCGAAAAGGTCAA
>NW_011641909.1:0-213 GCF_000512975.1 Sesamum indicum
CAAAATTTAGCTGTTTTCCACGGTTTTATTAAAACAAGTTTGTTTCCCTTTTATACTAACTTGTAGTTATTGTTACGCTTAACAAATTTACAACACCAATTCATGGCAAACACGGTTTGATATCCTTTAACATGCCTTAATGTTTAAAACTTGCACATACGGTTATTTATGATGGTGATAAACAAGCCTTGAAAGCGGTGAGTGACTTGAAAA
>NW_011641910.1:0-213 GCF_000512975.1 Sesamum indicum
TAATGATAAATATGTATTAAATAAATTTTTATACATATTTTAATCTTCGGAAAAATTATAATTTAAGTGCTGTAATATAGGAAAACTAGCCTTTTTGGTCATGTAATTTTATAATTTTGGTAATTTTAGGAATTTTTCAATTAATTTTGGACCGAAAAATTACATGTGACTTGTACATGACGCAATTAAATTACAGTTTTTAGTCCTCTAATT
>NW_011641911.1:0-213 GCF_000512975.1 Sesamum indicum
TTCCCTCAATAATGCTTCACATGATCGAAATTTGTTCGATTCCTGATAGGAATAATAGATATGCTGCTACTAAAATATTTTTTAGGACAAAGTTGACTGAAGGATCTTCTATGCAAAGTCATGCAATCAAGATGCTATCTCTCGTGTAGAAGCAAGAAGACCTCAAAACTGGGCTTGATAATGACACGTAAATCGATGTAGTTCTCCAATCAC
>NW_011641912.1:0-213 GCF_000512975.1 Sesamum indicum
TTATTTAAAAAAATCATAAAATACAGTTAAATGTCGAACATTCCCACAATTCCACGAAACTTGACTCAAATATAGGTCTAGAGCCATGCAAGTTAATATGAACGAAAAGCAAACTTTCTTTAATAAAATCATGCAGAACAGCTAAATTTTGAACGTTCTCAGAATTCCACGAAACATGACCCAAACGTAAGTTTAGACCTAAGCGTTTGTGAG
>NW_011641913.1:0-213 GCF_000512975.1 Sesamum indicum
CGATTCTTTAAAATTTTTGCTCTTTCTCTTGCACCTGGTCTTGATTCCCATTATCTTAGTGTGCATGTAAGTGTGCATACCTGGACACTATTAGTTACTCAATGCACCCAATTTATAACATCTATTTCCTTTCAGTTACCCCAAAATAATGGTTGTAAGTCCAAAAGTATTCTTTTTCCCAGTAACTACCTTATTGTTAAAGCAATGATGTGA
>NW_011641914.1:0-213 GCF_000512975.1 Sesamum indicum
ATGCGTCTAGACCTACGTTTGCGTTAAGTTTCATTGAATTTTGAGAACGTTCAAAATTTAGTTCTTTTGCATGGTTATATTAAAACAAGTTTATTTCCCTTTTATTCTAACTTGTAGTGATTATTACGCTTAACAAATTTATCACACAAATGAATGGTTCTAGATCTACGTTATGGTCAAGTTTCGTGGAATTCTGAAAACGTTAAAAATTTA
>NW_011641915.1:0-213 GCF_000512975.1 Sesamum indicum
TAACACCAAATTCAAGAACATCCAGTTGAAGGATATGTGCTGGAGAGCAGGGGCAGAAGACAGTCCTCGAACATTTGATAGAATAATGAAAGAGATCAAATCATTGAACGAGGAAGCATACGACTGGCTTCGGAGAATTGACAAGGCTCAATGGACGTTGGCGCATGATGGTGGTTGGAGAACGGGTATCCTAACTACAAACATGTCTGAGTG
>NW_011641916.1:0-213 GCF_000512975.1 Sesamum indicum
TTCTCCAAACTAATGAAAAAATAAGGTGACAGCAGAGCAAGTCAACAGAATTGACCAAATGACACGTGTTAACAATGAAGTGACACTTGGCAGATGAAGGCCATGCGGACTTGAAAAAATGATTTCAAGTCTGGACCATCTGGTTATTAATATAACCCTTTCTCCCCTTTTTTCAGAGAGCCCTCGGAAGTCTTCATGTGTTGAAGTAGAGGC
>NW_011641917.1:0-213 GCF_000512975.1 Sesamum indicum
CATCTGCTGGTGTGAATGGTACGAGTAAAGAGCTAGCATCCTCTTCACTCAATAGATGTCTAGCCCAAGGTTGCAAGAACCGAAGGTCTATCACAGCTCGTCTCCGTTCCCCACCTAGAAGGCTGTGATAGAATGTGACAAGTTCATTGACTACTGCTCCTGGTTCTGTGTGAGTGTCTCCATGCTCATCATTAATTTGTAAGATTCTCCTTG
>NW_011641918.1:0-213 GCF_000512975.1 Sesamum indicum
TCTCTGAAAATCATGATCGCATGTAGTAGGTTTTTATTGAGATCATGATATCAAAAAATATATTTTTATATTTTCTAATCAGCTACTGCATTTCTTTTTCAATTTTATCGACCACAAACATGAGAAGTTTTGTTGAACGATACCCCCTCCTTGTTCCGGCTTTTCTATTTACTTGTGTGTGCGTCTTTTTTTTTATGTGTGTGTATGCACGTG
>NW_011641919.1:0-213 GCF_000512975.1 Sesamum indicum
CTTTTTGTTTTCTGTATATAATTTTTTATCATGATATTGGATATCACGGTATTTTCTTGGGATTTTTATTTGCTTATCTAGCATGCTTAATTGATAGTATGTGCTAGTTGAATATGGTAGATGATCACGGAGCCCTAGACCGCATGTACGTCTTATAATTTTATTGGGTGGGCCCGTGTGCCCTTGTACCCTTGTGCCCTTGTGATTTATTTT
>NW_011641920.1:0-213 GCF_000512975.1 Sesamum indicum
TTACACTAACTTGTAGGCATTATTAACCACACAGATTCTTGGTTCTAGATCTACGATTGGGTTAAGTTTCGGCGAATTCTAAGAATGTTTAAAATTTAGCTGTTTTGCACGGTTTTATTAAAGCAAGTTTGTTTACCTTTTGTACTAACTTGTAGGTATTATTACGCTTAGAAAACTTACCACACAAATATTTCGGTCTAGACCTACGGTTGG
>NW_011641921.1:0-213 GCF_000512975.1 Sesamum indicum
AGAGCTCCTCACGGTCGTCCTCTGATTCCCCTGAAAAGTAATCATACGTTACCACAGTAAAGAAAAACAAAATTCGGAATGTACTTCCAAACAAATCCCATTCTAGAGTGGACATAGTCCATCTAAACAGCACCCAGTAGGGGCTAGTTCTTAGATATCTAATGCAGTGGTCGAAGGCACGTATAAGCATTACCAACAGCCCATGCAGTCAGA
>NW_011641922.1:0-213 GCF_000512975.1 Sesamum indicum
TAAAGTTTTCCTACAAGGAAGGCCACTGCAATGATATCTTTAATCTTGTGGTCCTGCATCACACAATAAGACTCAAAAAACTCAAATTTAATGTTGGATGATGCACATAAACTACTGACAGTAGCAGATTAAAGTGTATGCCTGGGACATACAAAACATTTTTCAAAAAAAGTTTATCATTAAGTCTCATGTCCCCTATACTCATAACTTTAT
>NW_011641923.1:0-213 GCF_000512975.1 Sesamum indicum
TTCTTGTGGCCCAATAGAGAGTGAAAAGATGACATTACACGGGCTTCATGGAGATGGAGGGGTAAACACATAATCAACATGTCTTATAGAGCACTACTTGCATCATGTCTTTACCTCGTTTGGAAGGAAAGAAACCTGAGACGATTCAATCACACCGAGAGGACGCCTACTACCATAGCATTACTGATCATTGAGGACATTAGACAGCGAATC
>NW_011641924.1:0-213 GCF_000512975.1 Sesamum indicum
GTCATGCATCATGGCTGGGGGGCGAGTTACCTCATAGCAACCAACCACTGGTGCTACTGGCATGGGCCTCTCCCCCCTAACGTTAATAGCAGAGACCCGCCTCGGACAACTAAGTGAACCGGACAACCGGGACAGGAGCTGAAAGCCACTTCCTTCAACCAAGAATCAACTCCACGTTGTGCGTTAGTCGGTCGAGCTGCTTCGCTCCTCGTT
>NW_011641925.1:0-213 GCF_000512975.1 Sesamum indicum
ATAATTTAACTCATGGTTTCTCAATTGGCGGGATGCATAAGCAATTACCTTTCCGTTTTGCATTAACACACATCCCAAACCCTATTTAGAAGCATTTATATACACTATATATTCACCGCTACCAGACAGCAAAATCAAAATCGAAGTGGAGGTCAGTTTCTTCTTGAACTCATCAAAACTTTGTTGGCACTGTTTCATCCACTGAAATCCTAC
>NW_011641926.1:0-213 GCF_000512975.1 Sesamum indicum
TAAATTTGCTAAGCGTAATAATAATTACAAGTTAGTTTAAAAGGGAAACAAACTTTGGTTAATAAAACCGTGCAAAATAGCTAAATTTCGAACGTTTTCAGAATTCGACGAAACTTGACCCAAACGTTGGTCTAGACCCAATCATTTGTGTTGTAAATTTCCTAAGCGTAATAATAACTACAAGTTAGTATAAAAGGGAAACAAACTTGTTTT
>NW_011641927.1:0-213 GCF_000512975.1 Sesamum indicum
TCGGCTCATGGGAAGCATGATAAGCTTCGACAAGTTGTAGAAACGCCTTGAGTTTCGTCACCCGCTCCCAAGTGTTCTCCTCGCTGTAGCATCCCCTCCATTTTACCAAGTACTCCATTTGGGGTAGACCATGTCGTCATCTGTTCGATCGCTGCCTCCGGAGACCCAAAATCAGTAACCACCCTGTTGCGAATTTCGACAAGTCGTTGAAGG
>NW_011641928.1:0-213 GCF_000512975.1 Sesamum indicum
TCACATCATTGCTTTAACAATAAGGTAGTTACTGGGAAAAAGAATACTTTTGGACTTACAACCATTATTTTAGGGTAACTGAAAGGAAATAGATGTTATAAATTGGGTGCATTGAGTAACTAATAGTGTCCAGGTATGCACCCTTACATGCACACTAAGATAATGGGAATCAAGACCAGGTGCAAGAGAAAGAGCAAAAATTTTAAAGAATCG
>NW_011641929.1:0-213 GCF_000512975.1 Sesamum indicum
AAAGAACAAAAGAAAAACCTCTTGTTTGAAAATGGCTCAGGGTATAAGCCAGATCCAATCGATTAGGGACACGGTCACACAGAGTACCGGACCCGAACACCTCAACCACAAATCACGGTTGCACCACCACGTCTTCACCGAAAACACCACAGATCACACAGATCTCAGAAACTGACCGGTCAACAGTAACTCACAACGCTCTAGTTCACAGAG
>NW_011641930.1:0-213 GCF_000512975.1 Sesamum indicum
GCTTGCTTGCTTTGTGGTTCCTTTATACCTTAGCTAGCTCTCTTTCTTTATACCTTTCGTACCGGCCAAAGCTAGGGTAACTTCGCTTTCCTAAGGCAAAGAGAGGTATCTGTCACTTGCTAAAAAGAAAATTTCTTGAGACAAAAGACCTGGGAAGACTTATGACCCTAAAGAACGGCCGAAAACAGGGCAACAAATGGCCTAGAGAAGCGA
>NW_011641931.1:0-213 GCF_000512975.1 Sesamum indicum
CTTTGATAAAACCGTGCAAAACAACTAAATTTTGAACGTTCTCAGAATATCATGAAACTTGACCCAACCGTTGGTCCAAACTCATGCATTTCTGTATTAAATTTGTTAAGCGTAATAATAACTACAAGTTAGTATGAAAGGAAAATAATCTTAATTTAATAAAATCGTGCAAAACAGTTAAATTTTGAACGTTCTCACAATTCCACAAAACAT
>NW_011641932.1:0-213 GCF_000512975.1 Sesamum indicum
CAAAAG
This sequence comes from Sesamum indicum, assembly GCF_000512975.1. Taxonomy (NCBI): domain Eukaryota; kingdom Viridiplantae; phylum Streptophyta; class Magnoliopsida; order Lamiales; family Pedaliaceae; genus Sesamum; species Sesamum indicum. The sequence goes on from NW_011641932.1 coordinate 7, forward strand.
GGAAAGAAACTTGCTTTAACAAAACCGTGGAAAACAACTAAATTTTGAACGTTCGTAGAATTCGATGAAATTTACTCAAACGTTGGTATAGTCCCAAGAATTTGTATGGTAAATTTGATAAGTGTATTAATAACTGCAAGTCTGTATAAATGCGAAACAAACTTTGCTTTAATAAAATCGTGCAATACAACTAAATTTTTGAATGTT
>NW_011641933.1:0-213 GCF_000512975.1 Sesamum indicum
TAAATTTTGAACGTTCTTAGAATTCGACGGGTCTTGACCCAAACATTGGTCTAGACCCAAGAATTTGTGTGATAAATTTGCTAAGCGTAATAATAACTACAAGCTTCTATAAAAGGGAAACAAACTTGCTCTAATAAAACCATGCAAAACGTTTAATTATTCGACGAAACTTGACCCAAATGTTGGTTTAGACCCAAGAATTTGTGTGGTAAA
>NW_011641934.1:0-213 GCF_000512975.1 Sesamum indicum
AAACTGCGTCATCTTGCATGCTATTATACTATGCTTTTATTATGTAAATATAAATATGCTCTTAATTTAAAATTTTTTTAATTAAAATTATAATTTAATTGGATTATTTCAAGTCACGTGACAATGCAAATTTTATGCATCACATGACCTAATGGTTGCAAATTTTAAGCATTTTATCATCAATTTCCGCTACCACCAAAAATAATTTGTGCG
>NW_011641935.1:0-213 GCF_000512975.1 Sesamum indicum
TGATGGGGGTAAAACCCTATTTTCCCGTAAAAGACAACTTTGCCCTTGATGGGGCCCAAAATCGCAAGTTTACCAGCATGACCCGCGCCACTTTACCGGGTCGGGTCGCGACCCGACCCGACGACCTAGAACACGTGGCACGCGCGTAGCGGGGCGGTAGACCCCCTGGCTCTCTATATATACCTCCCAGTCAGTGTATTAAAGGTACGTCGT
>NW_011641936.1:0-213 GCF_000512975.1 Sesamum indicum
CTGTCTTTCAAAATTAGAAGTAGAACACAAAGAACCAACCTTTAATAAGGTGGAGGATAACCAACAGGGGGGAGAAATTTTAGAGGAGCATATTGACGAACAAAACATAGAAGTACCTGTAGAAAACTATGAAACCTCCCTAGATAATTACCAACTAACACGATATAGAAGTAGAAGAGAACATAGGATCCCTTCTACGCTTAAAGATTTCCA
>NW_011641937.1:0-213 GCF_000512975.1 Sesamum indicum
CAAGAATTGCGAGCCAAAGGATGAATGCATGTCTTGGTATCTTCAAGGAGCCCGAAAGTAGTGAAGACCAGCCTACTTCCGTGATAAGTTAATAGCGCTTTCTGTACACTACTTGCATCGTGTGTCTATCACATTTGGAGGGAGAGGAACTTGAAGAGATTTGAACACACTGAGCGGACACCGGCCACTTTGAGTATCCTAATCGTCGATGAC
>NW_011641938.1:0-213 GCF_000512975.1 Sesamum indicum
GCTTTGCTCGTTGTTCCTTCTCCAGATCTGCGTTCACGCAAAGATCAACTTAGACCTCCTCTTCCTTCATCGGCATCACACGTCGGAAGCATAATTTTCAATACCACTGTTAGATGACTTGAGATCGGGCAGTAGAAACTATTTTTTATTGAACAAAATGGATTCGATTCTCACTCTCAAATTAGTGAATCGAATTTAATTAACTTTTTCTTG
>NW_011641939.1:0-213 GCF_000512975.1 Sesamum indicum
CCTGTAACAATAGGAGTTCTTCATGCATAGTGATGTTGGGTAATTTTCGGGAAAATTCGAATTTCTCACATATATTTTCAATCTAATGGTTATCCCAAAACTTTAATCATTGAATCATATATTCTAAAAGAATACGTTTTTTAAAAAAAAATCAAATTTTGTAAGAAACATTAAGATTCTTGTTTTGGGGGAAAAAAAACTACTTGATTTAAA
>NW_011641940.1:0-213 GCF_000512975.1 Sesamum indicum
AGACTGTAATATACATGAATAATTGGATATACAAAATTCCTTTTTGCGCTGCCTCTTCTACATGAATAGTCGGCCATTTGACTTGAAACATGATTTGGGAGTGTTCTGTCAAACAGTCCATGAATGTCTTCAGATTAGTCCTCATCAATACTAGGGTTGAATTTATGTAACAGTCCCAGTCTATGTTTACTTTCAAGTTAGCATCCTTACTTC
>NW_011641941.1:0-213 GCF_000512975.1 Sesamum indicum
CAGACTAGTATAAAGAATTAATAGAACAAAGGAAAAGAAATAGCAGACAATCAAGGAACAAAGCTTTCAATATACAGATTGGAAGGACAGAGAGGAACAGTCAGGCAATCATGGATTAGAACAGGCTGTCTGAAATCATCAAAAAAGAGCTGAAGAAAGCTTTACAAGAGAAGGAGCTCAATGAGGGTTTTTCAAATTTTGCAGATTCAGAAA
>NW_011641942.1:0-213 GCF_000512975.1 Sesamum indicum
ATATCATTGCGCTTACGTTAAATACCTTACGGCCCTTACTTCTCCTATCCGCTTCTGTTTAGTGCTTATCCAACAAATTGTAATTAGCATTATATTTGGTAAAGCATGCATTATGTTACAAAAGCAAAGATCAAATCGCGGCGGCGTACCTGACAGTGGCCATCTACGAAAACTACATGGGGTCGATTGGGCAAGCCAGTGACTCGGGAAGCC
>NW_011641943.1:0-213 GCF_000512975.1 Sesamum indicum
TGGCAAGCACATCTTGCCCCATTTAATTTCTCCATTGAATATATTAAAGGAGAGACAAATAGTCTCCCTGACTTCCTTTCAAGAGAATATATTGATGGAAATAAATCTGGATGAATCTAATGATGATATGTTTAGAGGAATAAATATTTCCTCAACAATTCCAAATGGTTGGATTGAAGAAATGGTCATAGGAGAAAGATATTTTATGAATGG
>NW_011641944.1:0-213 GCF_000512975.1 Sesamum indicum
AGCATAATAATAACTACAAGTTTTTATAAAAGGCAAACAAACTTACTTTAATAAAACCGTACAAAACATCTTAACTTTAAACGTTCTTAGAATTCGACGAAACTTGACCCAAACGTTGGTTTACACCTAAGAATTTGTGTGATAATTTGCTAAGCTTTAATAATAACTACAAGTTTGTATAAAAGGGAAACAATCTTGCTCTAATAAAACCGT
>NW_011641945.1:0-213 GCF_000512975.1 Sesamum indicum
AACTGAAAACGCAGGTATGTGAAGAACATGAGTGAGTTTGATGTTAGGAGTGAGCTGTATGGAGCCTATGTGAGTGACTGTTTGAGAGTGACCATTAGGTAGATGAATGACTACGGTGTCAGAGAGTTTGGTATAGGAACAAAATAAACGAGCATCTGCACAAATGTGATTAGTGGCTCCACTATCTATAATCCAAGTGCAAGAAATCAAAGA
>NW_011641946.1:0-213 GCF_000512975.1 Sesamum indicum
TCGCCAACTTGGAGTTGTTGCTCTTGATGCACATACAGTTGAGTGCTTGGAAAACAATTTTGCTGCTCGCAAGATGAAGACGCAACCGCTACTGCACGCACGGTACTTGGTTTGTAGTTTGTTGTTTAAGTGATATGGCTCGTAGTTAATTTATTTTGGTTATAACAAGTAGTTTTCATTAATAATATAGGAAGTGGCTTGCATAGTTGTTGG
>NW_011641947.1:0-213 GCF_000512975.1 Sesamum indicum
GTTCATGAAGACATTATTTGGTTCTGTTGCAAAAAGTTATCTCTTCACCAATCATACCTTCAATTTTATATATTAAGTAGGAAGTATCATGTGCAATGAACGTGCAGAAACATATATTTTTAGATAAATAAATCACTTTTAGTTAGCTATAGAAAATTTTAAATTCATAATTTTATTTATGTTTCTATCATTGAAACTTTAGTATGTAGATAT
>NW_011641948.1:0-213 GCF_000512975.1 Sesamum indicum
GACAAAGAAGGTGATTGTTGTAGGTAGGCAACAAAGAAGAATCTATGTGTTAGAAAGAGAACCACAAGCACTTAGACTGAACCTTGAAGAAAATCTACGTACTGATGCCTATTATGTGAATAAATGTAGAGCTGAAGGCAACAAAACTTTGTGGCACAATAGACTAGGTCACACAAGCCTAGATGTTATGAAGCACATGAAAATTTGTAGCAA
>NW_011641949.1:0-213 GCF_000512975.1 Sesamum indicum
TATATATATATGACTAAAAATGTTAATTGAGTGATTGAATTCTAATTTTTAAAATCACTTCTAAGGTCAGCATTTTAAGTCCAAACTCCTAATTTTACATGAAAATTATAAATATACATAAACATATATTAACACAAATATGATATATAATTACAGATATACTAAAACATGGACTATTTTTGTACAATAAAATCAATTTTATTCCTTTTTTTA
>NW_011641950.1:0-213 GCF_000512975.1 Sesamum indicum
CGTAATTCTACACCCAAGAATTTGTGTGTTAAATTTCTAAGCGTAATAATAACTACAAGTTAGTGTAAAAGAAAAACAAACTTGCTTTAATAAAACTGTGCAGAACAGCTAAATTTTGAACGTTCTAAAAATTTTATGAAATTTGACCCAAACGTAGCTCTAGACCCAAGCATTTGTGTTATACATTTGCTAAGCGTAGTAATAATTACAAGT
>NW_011641951.1:0-213 GCF_000512975.1 Sesamum indicum
GTCAAGTTTCATGGAATTCTGAGAACGTTCAAATTTAAACTATTTTGCACGGTTTTACTAAAGTTTGTTTTTCTTTCATACTAACTTGTAGTTAATATTACGCTTAGCAAATCTACCAGACAAATGCATGGGCCTAGACTACCGTTTGGGTCAAGTTTCGTGTAATTCTGAGAACGTTCAAAATTTACCTGTTTTGCATGATTTTTAGTTTGT
>NW_011641953.1:0-213 GCF_000512975.1 Sesamum indicum
GTTATTATTAAACTTAGCAAATTTACCACACAAATTCTATGGTCTAGACCAATTTTGGGGTCAAATTTCATGGAATTCTGGTAACGTTCAAAATGTAACTGTTTTGCACGATTTTATTATAACTAGATTGTTTCCCTTTTACACAAACTTGTAGTTGTTTATTACGCTTAGCAAATTTACCACACAAACTGTTGGGTCTAGACCAACGTTTGG
>NW_011641954.1:0-213 GCF_000512975.1 Sesamum indicum
TAGCTTACTGAATTTTGGATGGTGGAACATGAGATAGCATTTGCTGATATAAAGGTGTGCTAATTGTAAGCTTTTCTGTGTATTCGTACAAAATTTTGAATACACATGAAAAAGAAAGCAATTCAACTTTTTGTCTATCATGCTACATATTCCACTCCTTGAGAAATACACATAAATGATCTTATAGGGACAAATTCATGCACACTGAAAACT
>NW_011641955.1:0-213 GCF_000512975.1 Sesamum indicum
CTTGCTGTGAAAAACAAGAGAAGCCCCTATTTAGGACAAAAATTTAGGTGACAAAATAAACCCAAATCAGACCAAGATAAGGGAAAAAGAAAAATTATTACAAAAAGAAGTAAAAATTAAAAAGTATAGAAAAGCAAGGGTAAGGCTGTCGGTAGAAAACGACAAAGGCCAAGAGTCAGCAAAGTAGGAAAACCAGTTGGAAATCACGTGACT
>NW_011641956.1:0-213 GCF_000512975.1 Sesamum indicum
GGAAACAAAGCAGCTGACTATCTTGCTAACCTCGCATGCTCTACAAATAGCTCTAAACTCTTGAGAGGAGAGGAGATTCAAGGACAACTCGTGGGGATCATCGAATGTGACCGACAAGGAATTCCCTACATCCGAACCAAGTGAAGGAATGTTCAGGGAGTCCTCTGTTCTCGCATTTTCTGATTTCTTTTGCTTCTGCAAATTTGTTTTTTT
>NW_011641957.1:0-213 GCF_000512975.1 Sesamum indicum
CTTTTGGTCTTTTACATGTTCTTTGTTAATAATGCATGCGTTAATCATTGTTTCGAATCAAGTTTTCACGACTGTTAATGATATAGTAACTCCTAGGGCAAAACCTTTGTTTTTCCAAATCTGCCAGGAGAACCTGCAGGCATTGGATTGGATTGTCATCTTTGTCCGCTGGCTGATCTTCCCTACCATTAGGTTGGGAAAGAATGTGAGTCT
>NW_011641958.1:0-213 GCF_000512975.1 Sesamum indicum
GTCATTTCTCGTTCGAGTGCTTCACGGGTATGGTTTTCCACCACTGTTTATAAATTGGATTATGAAATGCGTTTGCAATTCTTCTTTTTCAGTGGCATTGAACGGCTCCCTTCACGGGTTTTTTCCGGGGAAGAAAGGCCTTAGGCAAGGAGACCCGATGTCGCCGGCCCTCTTCCTTCTTTGCATGGAATATTTCTCTCGATTGGTCAAGAG
>NW_011641959.1:0-213 GCF_000512975.1 Sesamum indicum
AAGTTTGATAATCGAATTGGGATTTGTTTATACCTTGCCATCTCAGCTCGTCGTTTAGCCTCTTCAGCTATCTGATTAAGTTCATTGTAATTATTACGTTCACCAAACTGTGTCTGAGGTGGATGAAGCCCGTGGAGTGTCCTTTGCGCTTGTGCCCATTTAAGTTCCCGGTCTTCCTTACCAAAATCCTTTTTCCTTGTGAAGGCAATCTGC
>NW_011641960.1:0-213 GCF_000512975.1 Sesamum indicum
TTTTACCAGTGGGGTTTTCTATCTTGGATTTTTGTGTCGCATCCACCTCCAATGCCGCTTCTCCTGGGTGTGCTGATTGATGAAAGAAACACATCTTCGCTTCCATCAACCGGAGTAATAAACCATCCGCCACTAATATTAAACCCTAACCCCTCCGTTCGTTTTTCCTCTCCACTTTTGAGTGGTTTTTAGAAAACCCTTCTTTTGCCATTT
>NW_011641961.1:0-213 GCF_000512975.1 Sesamum indicum
TGTGGAACTTGGTGTGTAGGACGGAGTTGCATTTCTTCATTGTTTGTAGTGTGGATCTGATTTCGTGGAAATGTTGGATGGTTTTTGATATATTTTAGTGGAGTTCTCTGAGTATCATTCTCTAAACACTTTCGGGACAATATTTATTTATATTGAAGTGGCTTACATGCTTTAAAATTTTCACTTCCTTTCTCATCTACAAGAGCTTTAAGC
>NW_011641962.1:0-213 GCF_000512975.1 Sesamum indicum
ATTAACTTTACAAGAGTTCTACAATATGTTGGTTGACTATATATGCTGTGAAAAAAGAAAGTTGAAAATGGAGAACAACAACAGAGTTTCAGCAGCAAAGAAGCAAATATGTAAGGTGGTAGAACACAAACGCTATTATTACTAGATAAATTAAATCAGAGCAGCAAAAACAATGAAGAAATACGCTCCAATTAGTCAAAAATCCAAGAAAAT
>NW_011641963.1:0-213 GCF_000512975.1 Sesamum indicum
CGTGCAAAACAACTAAATTTTGAACGTTTTTAGTATTCCACGAAACATGACCCAAACGTAGGTCTAGACCCATGCATTTGTGTGGTAAATTTGCAAAGTGTAATAATAACTATGAGTTAGTATGAAAGGAAAACAAACATTCTTTAATAAAATCGTGCAAAACAACTAAATTTTGAACGTTTCTCAGTATTCCATGAAACTTCACCCAAACGT
>NW_011641964.1:0-213 GCF_000512975.1 Sesamum indicum
GAGATGGATAGCCTAATGGATTTGAGATGTCCTCCTATTTATACTATAAGCATCCTACGAATCTAGACATAGAGGATAATTAGGTACATAATTAGCTCTAAAAAGTTAATAAATTATTCCTTTACATCAGCCAAATATCCCAAAGGATTTTTCTAAAATTATAGAGCAATCATCCCTTTTTCTTCAGCATAAATCAAATATTTCCTTCTTCTT
>NW_011641965.1:0-213 GCF_000512975.1 Sesamum indicum
CGCTATACTCAGGCAGGTCGGGCCAGTATGCAGTTTTCTCCTCTTTCTCAGTTAGAGTACAAACCACATTTTGTTTGTACAGAGAGGATATAAGCGTACGGATTACTTGTGATGAATCACCTTGTGGTGTGTGATATGTATATATATATATAATATTGTGGGTTGATAATACCTATTATGACGTGTTGGGATTACGTATGCAAATTGATTAGA
>NW_011641966.1:0-213 GCF_000512975.1 Sesamum indicum
CAGTGTATTTCGTATTGAATAATTAGATTCTACATTGAGATTTTTTACACTAAAATGTGTTGACATTTCTGTATTTTGCATCCAATTATTAGATTTTACGTTGACATTTTCTACATTGAAACGTGTTGATATTTTTCATTTATGTTCATTGCACAGTTTCCTTCAAAGATAATCGAAATCTTGGAGAAATTATCATTTTGAATTCTTACACAC
>NW_011641967.1:0-213 GCF_000512975.1 Sesamum indicum
TAGTTATTATTAAGTTTAGCAAATTTACCACACAAATTCTTAGGTCTAGAGCAACGTTTGGGTCAAGTTTCATCGAATTCTGAGAACGTTCAAAATTTAGGTGTTTTATACGGTTTTATTAGAGCAAGTTTGTTTCCATTTGATACAAATTTGTAGTTATTATTTTGCTTAGCAAATTTACCACACAAATTCATGGGTCTAGACCAGCATTTG
>NW_011641968.1:0-213 GCF_000512975.1 Sesamum indicum
CGGCGAATCGACGGAAAAATGTGAAAGTGATCTTGAACCTAGCCCATCGTCTACAGTGGACGATTCTTGCAATTGCTTGAGGGGAAAGCTTCTAGGCATCAAGGCGAGTCGATCGGTGTATGGAACGGCCGGCAACTCGCCAGAAATCGGCCGAATTTCTAGAGAGAAGGAGACGGCGAAATTGGGGCGATTTGGGCGCGATTCAGGCGACTT
>NW_011641969.1:0-213 GCF_000512975.1 Sesamum indicum
AGAAATTACACTTTCTTCCAAAAAGTTCTAAAATTACACACACCATTCAAACTTTCACATTTAATCCATTAAGAATTGTTCAAAAATATTGATAAATTTTTAATTTTACACTTATAAAAATAAAAATATAGGGTTAAATCATTTTTGACTCGTGTGATATAACAAAATATCAAAAATCCCCCTATGATATTTTTAATGTAGAAAATCACTCAT
>NW_011641970.1:0-213 GCF_000512975.1 Sesamum indicum
AGTCCTTGGAATTGAAAAATCATGGCAGTCGCATGCTTATGATGGCTATATCTTGGATTTGGCAAGAGATGTCTGTGTCTTCGATGTAGTCATTATAAGCCTTTTGTAGTATAGTCGGATTATGTATGTAGGATGGTGGATTTCAAGATAGAATCTGTCCCCTATTAATATATGATGGATATATCTCCTATGCGTTCTGAGATGGCTTAGACT
>NW_011641971.1:0-213 GCF_000512975.1 Sesamum indicum
TAGTGACAATTTCATGAAAATACAAACATAACAACAATTCTCTTTTTATTTGTTTTAAGTATGGGGCGAAATTCTCTTATTTTGATTTGTTTTAATTGCACAAATTTAATATATTGAATTAACAAACGTAAATAACTAACATTAATTCATTATGTATGCAGAGCTACCTACAACTGAAATAAAGTTATTGGAAGAATATGGAAGGAAAATAGT
>NW_011641972.1:0-213 GCF_000512975.1 Sesamum indicum
CTGCAAGAACATTCTCATGAGATTCTATAACAACAAATTATAACAATTATATTGGCATTCAGCTTGCATCTGATAATACGAGCTTTCACTATTTAAAATTCTAATTTTTTTTATGAAAATCTTAACGATAGTATTATCAACATTTAAAATGAATTCTTAGGCTAGTAAAATAAAGGTCATTCTTTAAAAGTCTTCCAAACCGCAAAGAATTCC
>NW_011641973.1:0-213 GCF_000512975.1 Sesamum indicum
AGAGAGAGAGAGAGCTTAATGAGAGGGAGAGAGAGCGAGATAGAGAAGAGAGAGAGAGAGAGAGAGAGAGAGACAGAGACAGAGACAGTTTGAAGAGAGAGAGAGAGAGAGAGACAGAGAGAGCAAGCGAGAGGTTGATGAGACACAGAGAGAGAGAGAGAGAGAGAGAGAGAGCAAGCGAGAGAGAGCGAGAGAGAGCTTGATGAAAGAGAT
>NW_011641974.1:0-213 GCF_000512975.1 Sesamum indicum
AGTACTGCCAGCATTTCCTCCCGTAAACCCTGTGCTGACCTCGAAATAATAAGGTGACTTTTTTTTTGGGTCAAGGTAAGTTTCATTAAAAAAAGGAGTATAGTACAACAATCAATTGGTGTCTCCCTCAAAAGACCAAGGCATACGCTTAGCAAGGATTTTGTAATAATAACAGACCAAGGAATTCTCAGAACGTACAAAATTTAGCTATTT
>NW_011641975.1:0-213 GCF_000512975.1 Sesamum indicum
AGCTCTAGCTTAAGTAAAAATTAACGTAGATTACGTGTTGAACCTCATGCATCGATTATGCAACTCAGATTCCATATTTCCAACTTTTTAGCGTAAATGAATTGCAGACTTCAATATGTTTAAATGGATTATTTTGCATAACTGATTTCTGTTGCTGCTGAAATTCATTCTACAGAATTAGTGCACAAAAAATGTGCAGCAGAATCAAGTGAA
>NW_011641976.1:0-213 GCF_000512975.1 Sesamum indicum
CCCACTTGCCCAAAAGCGGATTCTTAATATTTTGAACTTCGCCATAGCATCTTGGAAAGAACAATTGCACTGTCGAAGTGGGCTCTAACATTCGAAGCCAGAGTCGTTGCTGAGCTAGAAGCCACATCCATATTCACGTCCGAGCCCTATAAAAGAAAGTAGTAAGGGCCCCGATTCTAGATCCGAAGCAGCCCGAAGAAGGATCAGCTTATG
>NW_011641977.1:0-213 GCF_000512975.1 Sesamum indicum
ACAACTAAATTTTGAACGTTTTCAGAATTTCACAAAACTTGACCCAAACGTAGGTCTAGACACATTCTTTTATGTGGTAAATTTGCCAAGCGTAATAATAACTACAAATTAGTAGAAAAGGGAAGCAAACTTGCGTTGAAACGACCGTGACAAACTGCTAAATTTTGATCGTTCTCAGAATTCCACAAACATGACCCAAACGTAGGTCTAGAC
>NW_011641978.1:0-213 GCF_000512975.1 Sesamum indicum
TAATTACCAACCTGGGTTTACCTCTCTTAATCTCGCCATGGTTCCTTACCAGAAAACCAGGGCTGCTGTAGCTAGAGATTCCAGGTTCGATGAGTCCAAGATCGATATGCTCTTTGATAATCATCTACATATCTTTCTTGTCTTTCATGCTCGTCTGGATAGGTTTGTATCGAACGTACACGTACTTGCACTCTTCCTTGAGCTTTAGAGTAG
>NW_011641979.1:0-213 GCF_000512975.1 Sesamum indicum
TTTGATGAGTTCATGAGGTACATGACTTGGTCAAAAACAAGGTGGAAAGTCAATGGGAGCTCAATTGTGTTTCAAGTGTTTTAGAGGTTCAGAATGTCCCGATCATTCGGAATGATATAAAGACATCTTGAAAGTCTAAAATGCAAACATTGTTTATCAAGTTTTCTATAATAGGAATTGGACTCCTATCTAAAGATAAGCTATCCAAGATTC
>NW_011641980.1:0-213 GCF_000512975.1 Sesamum indicum
TTTTTTTTTTCCAATTTCTTTTCGAGCAAATTGAGTTGAGGGATCCCAGTTCTGGTGTGGTATGGACGTATCTTTAGAGGGCCTCTACGTTGAAGCCTTGCGTGAACAAACCAAATGAAGGAGATTCGAAGTAAATCAAATTAAAGAGGTAACTTTTGATTTATGATTTATGATTTATGTACCTCTCATTTTTTGTTCTTTTACCATTAGCCC
>NW_011641981.1:0-213 GCF_000512975.1 Sesamum indicum
GGAAGTAAGGGTGTTGCACGACGAGGTGAGTTGGATTAGGGTGATAAAGGCCAGCGACTTGGACGTTACGTGTGTTGCTTTGTCGAACAACGGGAGGCTGCTGGCAGCCGCGAGTACTAAGGGCACATTGAATAGGTTGTTCGACACATTGTCCGGAATGCTGCTTCAGGAGGTGCATTTCCCTTTACCGTTTAATGTTTATGCTATATTTGA
>NW_011641982.1:0-213 GCF_000512975.1 Sesamum indicum
TAACTATAAATTAGTAGAAATGGGAAACAAACATGCTTATATAGAACCATGCCAAACAGCTAAATTTTGAATGTTTTCAAAATTCCACGAAACTTGACCCAAACGTTGGTCTAGACCAATTCTTTTGTGTGGTAAATTTGCCAAACCTAACAATAACTACAACTTAGTAGAAAAGGGAAACAAACTTGTTTTAATAAAACTGTGCAAAACAGC
>NW_011641983.1:0-213 GCF_000512975.1 Sesamum indicum
GGGAAGCCCATGTAAAGTCATCTTTCCACTCTCTATTGGGCCACAAGAACCGTATCGTTTTTCGAATTTCCATGAGGCATCTTCAACTAAATCTGCATTGGAAGAATAAATGTGCATGTGTCGCTGTCAATCCTTCATTGTGTAGGATACATGGGCCAAGGTGAGCAAGCCATGGTTTATCTGTCGTAGCCAATTTGCTTTGGATGGCAAGGT
>NW_011641984.1:0-213 GCF_000512975.1 Sesamum indicum
TAATAACTACAAGTCAGTATAAAACGAAAACAAACTTGCTTTAATAAAACCGTGCAAAACAGCTAAATTTTAAACGTTCTCAGAATTCGAATAGCCTGTCCCAAACGTTGGTCTACACCCAAGGATTTGTGTGGTAAATTTCCTAAGTGTAATAATAACTACAAGTTAGTATAAAAGGGAACAAACTTGTTTTAATAAAACCGTGCAAAACAG
>NW_011641985.1:0-213 GCF_000512975.1 Sesamum indicum
GTGGGTAGAGGCCAAGCCGTTAGCCAAGATATCGGAGAAAGATCAAGTTCCTAAGGAAGAACATCATATGATGTTTTAGATCCCCGGTGCCATAATATACGACAATGGGACTACGTTTTCGGGGGAATAAACTTAAGGACTTGTACAAGGAGCTGGCGATCAAATAATTCTTCACATCAGTTAGTAATCACCAAGCAAACGGACAGATGGAGG
>NW_011641986.1:0-213 GCF_000512975.1 Sesamum indicum
CTAGGTGACATGCTTTCTAGATTAAGGGTTAATGAATAATTATTAATTAAATTGGATTTAATTAATTATAGTGTTAGACACTAGTCCAAGTCTAGCTGAAAGGTAAACCGACAAAATCACACACAAATCACTGAAAATGAACATAGATGTAATTTGAAATTAATTTCATAAGTAATTGGATTACTTACAAAGAGAGATCAATTGGATGGAAAA
>NW_011641987.1:0-213 GCF_000512975.1 Sesamum indicum
GGGTTCGTGAATTTTGGGCTATGGTAGAACAAACTTCTTTGCGAAATCGTGTTGTTGAACCCAAATTCCCTACCAGTGGCACTTTCTCCATGGGTTCAGACCATATGCTTGTAGGTTGAGACACAGTAGAAATCAATTGATGATTTGCCAGGCTTTGTTGAAGGTTAGGTAACTTTTATGGTGGAGGCTGTGAGCAACCTCACTGATGCTATT
>NW_011641988.1:0-213 GCF_000512975.1 Sesamum indicum
CTTCTGGAGTTTATACTCTTTCACCACTTCCAAACGATCAGGTGATAGGGGTTTCTTCTACCTTTCTGCCAAGTCTGACTGTAGATATCTGAGTACTTTAAAATCGAACTTAGGGGCCTGGTTACAATTGTTCGACCACCAACCCGTATTTGGCCTTTTAAAATGGAATGGAGTAAATATAAACATGTTCCCAAGACAAGTGGAGGGGGGCTG
>NW_011641989.1:0-213 GCF_000512975.1 Sesamum indicum
TGGCGAGAAGGACTTATCTTGAAACTGTTCGGAAAGAGCTAAAGCTCTCCTCACACGCATTCACACCCTCTGGAAGCCCTCCGGCGATATAGAACTTATAGACATGGGTTCAAATTGCCTCTGTCTTAGAATGGAAGACAAAGAAGCAATGACTCATGCCCTCAGGCTTGGCCCTTGGGTGATTAACAATCATTATCTTATATATAGTTAGTA
>NW_011641990.1:0-213 GCF_000512975.1 Sesamum indicum
GGTGATTGATAATAGGATGCTGATATGTGGCCCGTATAACAGTATCCACATGGGTCCTATAAATAACCCAAGATGCCGTATTTCGAGGTAGCTGAAACATTACTTTTTTGACCTATTTTCTTCTAATCGCACATTTTTACCTCGATCACCACTAACTTGAGCGTTGGCGGGTCGTTGCTCGGGACACACTCGACGAGCTTCACGTTCGTATTT
>NW_011641991.1:0-213 GCF_000512975.1 Sesamum indicum
CAAAGGTTCCTAGAGGACTTCGTATACATAAAGGCCTCTACAATATCCTTAGAAATAGAGTTCAAAATCCAAGCAAAGGTTCCTAGAAGTATGTTGTTTGGATTTGTTTTTAGATATAATTTAAATAAGTGTTGCATGTTTAATGTTGTGTTTTAAGAGACAAAAATCATTGTTTACTATCAAACCATGTCTCTTTTATATATATTTATATAT
>NW_011641992.1:0-213 GCF_000512975.1 Sesamum indicum
GAGTTCAAAGGAAAGGACATTCTTACGCATCTGTGGAGTCATTTGGTTGAAAATGATCGGACGTGATCTGCATTGTGTGTGTTCCTTTCTCTCCAACAATATCCTTACTCTTGACATTATCATGAACCACCATCAAATCCTTACATTCACCATTTTCTCGTTCGCAGTTTGGCATAATCATCACCAACTTTTTGGGGTTCCATCTGTTGGGAA
>NW_011641993.1:0-213 GCF_000512975.1 Sesamum indicum
GTGGTAAATTTGCTAAGCTTAATAATAACTACAAGTTTGTACAAAAGGGAAACAAAATTGTTCTATTAAAATTGTGCAAAACAGCTAAATTTTGAACGTTCTTAGAATTCGATGAAACTTAACCCAAATGTCGGTCTAGACAAAAGAATTTGTGTGGTAAGTTTGCTAAGCTTAATAATAACTACAAGTTTATATAAAAGGGAAACAAAATTG
>NW_011641994.1:0-213 GCF_000512975.1 Sesamum indicum
TTCCATGAAACTTGACCCAAACGTAGGTCTAGACCCATGCATTAGTGTGGTAAATTTTTTAAGCGTAATAACAATTACAGGTTAGTATTAAAGGGAAACAAACATTTTTTTATACAACTGTGCAAAACAACAAAATTTTGAATGTTTTCTCAAAGTTCCACGACACTTGACCCAAACATACGTCTAGACCCATGCATTTGTGTGGTAAATTTG
>NW_011641995.1:0-213 GCF_000512975.1 Sesamum indicum
TTTCTCTCCGCTTTCCACTCTCTCAAGTGTATATATGGCTCAAGTGTATCTCTCGACACTTATTACGACAATGCTTCACCATAGGCTTGCCAATACATCATATCTCCACCACTTTGAAATATGCACATACATGGATCAAAAGGACTTTGGATTTTGGTTGTAATGGGGCTTCGGTTTGGGGTAGGATAAAAGGATAACAAGGTTAAATTCCAA
>NW_011641996.1:0-213 GCF_000512975.1 Sesamum indicum
CACAATGAACAAAAATAGAGGAAAAAAATAGTTGAGCACATTTCATACATCAATATCCATTATAATTGATTTTTGAATGATGATAATATGATTAAGAAACCAAATGATTATTGCATCTCTTTGACTCGAAACCTGAAGATTAGATTAATTAAATAATTCAAATTTAAAACTTGGGGAGAACATCCCAGATTTGGATATGTACTTGACCAACTT
>NW_011641997.1:0-213 GCF_000512975.1 Sesamum indicum
TATGGATCAAATCCTAAGACCGTTGTCAAGCGCACTTTGTCCAACAAAAGGTTTCTTGGTCATTTTTCCTTTTAGACAGGATTTGTAAGTTGGTAGGTTGTCCAAATTGTCTACCTCTAGAATCTTTGAATCTACCAACTTTCTCATCCTTTATTTTGAGATATGGCGTAACCTTGCATGCCATAACTGTGCGTTTCATGATTATCTAATTTT
>NW_011641998.1:0-213 GCF_000512975.1 Sesamum indicum
AGAAGAGGATGAAAAGGCTATTGTTGGTTCTCATGCATCATCAGCGAGTGAATTGTCAGAAGATGAGCATGGAAACACAAAGGCCAAATCCAAGAAGAAAGTACAAGCTCCTAGGTGAAACACATGATTTCATTTGGACAGTAGGAACAAAATTTCGTTCTTGGTGCATGCAGAAGTCATCACATAAAAACAAGTTCAGAAGGCACATTTACC
>NW_011641999.1:0-213 GCF_000512975.1 Sesamum indicum
ACTTAATCATTTCACGTTCGGCTCAAAATTTGAAGGACCAGATGTTGGATATTTTGGGCTTTCAGGAGGGCAACCTTCCAATGAGGTACCTGGGTCTTCCCTTAATCTCGTCTAGGTTGACCATCTCTGATTGCCAACCGCCTATCTCAAAAATTGATGCACGTATTAATGGATGGGAAGGGATTTCATTATCATATGCTGGGCGGGTACAAA
>NW_011642000.1:0-213 GCF_000512975.1 Sesamum indicum
GCGATTGGGTCAAGTTTCGTTGAATTCTGAGAACGTTCAAAAGTTAGCTGTTTTGCACGGTTTTATTAAAGTAAGTTTATTTCCCTTTTATACTAACTTGCAGTTATTATTATGCTTAGCAAATTTACAACACAAATGGATTGGTCTAGACCAAGGATTGGGTCAACTTTTGTTGAATTCTGAGAACGTTCAAAAGTTAGCTGTTTTGCACGG
>NW_011642001.1:0-213 GCF_000512975.1 Sesamum indicum
TGCCCGTCAGGTTTCCAAGCCCTTCGGGGACTCTAGCGCTCCTCTCCCGAGCTGCCTAGAGCCGGCTCTTAAAGGCCCCATCATGCCCCCAAGAGATGCTCACTTAGTGCAAACGTCGTCTCATGCTACTGCAGTCGTGCATGGGGGCTCACCGTATCATGTCCCCCTTATAATAGGCTTAAGAAAATAATCTCTTGTCCCAAGAGTAGAACA
>NW_011642002.1:0-213 GCF_000512975.1 Sesamum indicum
GGCGATTTCGAAATTCCAGGAATCGGAGGAGTTCGAGACAATCTTAACTGACCGGGCGGCTCCGATTTATGACGATGCTATTCGAAGGTGCCGTCGAGTCCTTCGTCGGACCCTTCGCGAGAAAGGCCGAATTGTTGAGGAAGACATTGGACTCCTCGATCTCGAGGTGTCGGAGGGTGAAGAGGAGGTGGTGGAAGTTGCCGAAGGTTGAGC
>NW_011642003.1:0-213 GCF_000512975.1 Sesamum indicum
TAACAAATATACCGCACAAATTCTTGGGTATAAACCAACGTTTGAGTCAAGTTTCGTCGAATTCTAATAACATTCCACATTTAGCTTTTTTGCACAATTTTATTAAAGCACGTTCGTTTCTTTTTTATACAAACTTGTAGTAATTATTACGCTTAGCAAATTTACCACACAAATTTTTGGGTCTAGACCAACGTTTGGGTCAAGTTTCCTCGT
>NW_011642004.1:0-213 GCF_000512975.1 Sesamum indicum
GAAATGAAGTATAAAAAAGAATGATCTTCCGTTATGGAGTTTATTTACTACGAGATGTTGAGGACTACTCCCGCTCCTTTGTGAGCTCGATAGTAGGCAATCTTTTATATATTGTATCTATGTTCTTAGTTCTCCTTCTTGCCGAAGAGGGAGAAGAGATGACTAGACTAGTCAATTCAGCTATTACGTTCGCAAGGGGCAAACGTTTAGGCC
>NW_011642005.1:0-213 GCF_000512975.1 Sesamum indicum
ACAAACATGAAGTTATTATTATGCTTAGCAAATTTACCATACAAATTCTTATGTCAAGACCAACGTTTGGTAACGTTTCGTCGAAATTTGAGAACGTTCAAAATTTAGCTGTTTTGCAAAGTTTTATTACAGCAAGTTTGTTTCCACACAAATTCTTATGTCCAAACCAACATTTGGGTGAATTTTCGTCGAATTCTGAGAATATTCAAATTT
>NW_011642006.1:0-213 GCF_000512975.1 Sesamum indicum
CTATTACAATTGACATAGATGACATCACCCTGATAAAAGCCATAGTATTGCATAGCCTATGCAAAATTTGCATGTATTTGGTATACCATGGAACCTACCACCATCAATATGAATTTTTTTGATAGTCATTTAATCATCTTAACTTCCCCACAACCACTTTTGTAGTATCTTTACCACCCTATGTGCATGCCCAAATTTAGCTGTTTCAACATT
>NW_011642007.1:0-213 GCF_000512975.1 Sesamum indicum
ACAAGTTAGTATAAAAGGGAAACAAACTTGTTTTAATAAACCGTGCAAAACAGCTAAATTTTGAGCATTCTTAGAATTCGACTAAACTTGATCCAAATGTAGGTCTAGACCCAAGAATTTGTGTGTTAAATTACCTAAGTGCAATAATAACTACAAGTTAATATAAAAGGGAAACAAACTTGTTTTAATAAAACCGTGTAAAACAGCTAACTT
>NW_011642008.1:0-213 GCF_000512975.1 Sesamum indicum
AACTAACAAAGTCTCATATTCAATCACCACTCGCATTGTTTGCGAAAAAATAAACAGAGAAAACTCGAATAGCCACTCGATGTAGTTTTGAGTCCATATTTGGATATATTATATTATTGTTTGTATACAAAATAAGAAATACATTTCAATTATTATTTTTGACTGAGATAATTTTGTTTATAAATTTATTAAAACTTTCTATTTCACTACTCA
>NW_011642009.1:0-213 GCF_000512975.1 Sesamum indicum
ATACGCCAAGGTAGCGTGGAAGGATGTGTGTAAACCAATTAAAGAAGGAGGCCAAGGAATTAAGGATATCGATATCCTTAACCGTTCCTTAATAGCAAAGAAGTTATGTGACGTTATCAGATGTGACCGAACATCTATATGAGTTGAGTGGTTGAAGCAGGGACGATTGCACAACACTTCAATTTGGACAATTAATGAAAAGGGAGGATCATG
>NW_011642010.1:0-213 GCF_000512975.1 Sesamum indicum
TACACTTTCAGAGAAAGGGATAATGTGGTGGACCTCCTAACAAATGAAGTGTGTGACAGAAAGATAAATTACATATTTCATGGGAGTGAGATATCCATGCCACTCAAAAGTTTTGATATCTTTTTTCCAATCATCAATAAATGGGAACTGATCTTGCCTAATCCCCTGCCTAAATAGAAGTGGCCTAGTCACTAATAACTAATGTTGAGTGTT
>NW_011642011.1:0-213 GCF_000512975.1 Sesamum indicum
GATCGATATTTAGTGTAGTACTTGATGGCTAGTGCACTTGCTAGTAAATCTTGCATATTCTGGCAATCAAAGATCTTATCAATCAATTATTAAAAGAAATGAGATCATTCAACGATAAAAAATGGAAGCTTCATATTCTTCTGAAGAAAAAAGAGGAGATCATCACAAAAGATCGGAGCTGGAGTCTGAGGAAAGCAATTTCTCCAAAACTAT
>NW_011642012.1:0-213 GCF_000512975.1 Sesamum indicum
CATCATTGATTTGCAAGATCCTCCGAGCAGACCGGAGTTGAGCAATCTTGCAAAAGAAGATTCGGGAATATTGATCCTCTTCTTTCATCCACTGCATCTTTGTTCGCTCTTTGTTCGCTGCTGTAACATGATATGTTTGAGGTTAACCGCTTTGGCATACACCAGTCGACAGCCATGTTCCAATAGGAGGAATAACTCGTTCCATCTGTCCGT
>NW_011642013.1:0-213 GCF_000512975.1 Sesamum indicum
TGCACATAAAATATATTTCAAGACCTTTTATTTGACTTAACTCTAGCACCATTTTAAATGATCATCTCATTATAAGTTGATGCCGTTAGAAAGAAAAATCATTTAATATAATATAAACGTTAACATCATGTGTGTTTAAATTTCAGGATTAAAGGATGAAAAGATTCCGAAAGAAGAAGCAGTGTGTAGATTTTGCTTTCACAAATTTGAAGA
>NW_011642014.1:0-213 GCF_000512975.1 Sesamum indicum
ATCACTCCTAAAAGCAGCCTTTCTCTGGTTTTTAGCGATATATCCCTGTGACTGGTCTTACTAAGAGCAGCTACTGGGTTTGCTTACTACAGACCCTTCATTACCACTTTATCGATAAAGGGATTTACTGCTCTAGCTACAATTTCATTGCCTACTACTCTTACCTCTTATTACAGAGGATAAACCGAGAAGACTACCCACAAACAGCAGGAA
>NW_011642015.1:0-213 GCF_000512975.1 Sesamum indicum
GTGTGCGGTGTGTGTGTGTTTGTGTGTGTGTGCATGTGCGGTGTATGTGTGTGTTGTGTGTGTGCGGTGTGTGTGTGTGTGCGTGTTGCGTGTGCATTGTGTGTGTGTGTGTGCATGTGCGGTATGTGTGTGTGTGTGCAGGGTGTGTGTGTGTGGAGTGTGAGTGCGTGTGCATGTGCAGTGTGTGTGTGTGTGTTGCGTGTGCGTGTGCAA
>NW_011642016.1:0-213 GCF_000512975.1 Sesamum indicum
TAAAAGGTATATATGTATATTAGTTATTTGGAATAACTAATGAATACATAAAAAAAGCAAGAAAATAATTTCCCTTCTCTCCAGTTCCACCTCTCGGACTAACCCCCTCTTGTACACACTTGGTGTGTTTTTTCTTGTCAATTCTTTTCTAGCAAATTAAGTTGAGGAATCTCAAGTTCCAGTGTGGTGTGGGCATAGAATTAGAAGGTTTCT
>NW_011642017.1:0-212 GCF_000512975.1 Sesamum indicum
CCCATCCACAGCTGAGTCAATAGCACCCGTAATTCCTCCAACTGCGGTTACGGCTAAAACAGATCCTACTCTCACAGAAAAGACTAGTACCGGTAAGACCAAGAGCTCCTAGGAGGGCAGTAAGAGCGGATGTGCCAACAGCTGATTCAATTGCAAAAGGCACCAGCTCTTTGTCTTCCTTGCTTGCTTTACCAATTGAAGCAATCTGAAAT
>NW_011642018.1:0-212 GCF_000512975.1 Sesamum indicum
AACAAGAACCTAGGCAAGGGCTAGGGTGGGCAAGCTGCCAATTCCTTCTGAAAAAGCAATAGGAATCATCCGGAAGCAAGCATGAAACGAAGGCTAGTGAAGTGACCATAGCCTAGGGCTTACTCTTGACTTGAGACTTCCAGCTTGAAGTCGACTGAGGAAGGAAGGAGAGTGATTGGCATGAAGTAGGGCAGAAAGAGGGGATTCAGGTT
>NW_011642019.1:0-212 GCF_000512975.1 Sesamum indicum
AGCTCTGAATTTCCTGCAAAAGGACAACTACAACGATTAAAGAAATTAAAATCAATCATATTTTAGTGTAGCGATTAAGTCTAATACTAAGGTCACGATGGCGAAAACCCTAATATTCTATGGAAAAGACTATTTTGTTCTTGAAAACATTCAAGATCACAGTTTTATGGGGAAGACTTATCGGGTCTGGTCATGATCCGAGTCAGGTCTAG
>NW_011642020.1:0-212 GCF_000512975.1 Sesamum indicum
AAAAAAATCGGTTGCCAATCATTGCTGGAGGGTCCAATTCCTTCATACAGGCACTTGTCACTGACAACACTAAGTTTTCCTCCAAGTACGAGTGTTGCTTTCTCTGGATGGACGTGGCGATCCCGGTCTTGCACTCGTACCTGTCGAAAAGGGTTGATCAGATGGTGGATAGCGGGTTGGTGGAGGAGGGCAAGGCATTTTTTGACCCATCA
>NW_011642021.1:0-212 GCF_000512975.1 Sesamum indicum
ATAGAAAGTTTGTTACCCATTTATACAAACTTTTAATTATTATCACGCTTAGCAAATCTACCACATAAATTGTTGGGTCTAGACCAACGTTTGGGTCAAGTTTCGTCAAATTCATAGAATATTCAATATTTAGCTGTTTTACAAGGTTTTATAAGAGCAAGTTTGTTTCCCTTTTATTCATACTTGTAGTTATTATTACACTTAGAAAATTT
>NW_011642022.1:0-212 GCF_000512975.1 Sesamum indicum
GGTATTGATAAGAGAAGAAAAAAGGGTACATAATCCAGTGTATTACGTCAGTAAAATGTTGCAAGGGGCAGAGAGGAGATACACTATGATTGAAAAGCTAGTCTTGGCATTAGTAATAACAGCTAGGAGGCTCCGACCATATTTCCAGTCGCACCAAGTGGTCGTGCTTATAGACCAACCCTTGAAAACCATACTGTCTCGACCTAAAGTTT
>NW_011642023.1:0-212 GCF_000512975.1 Sesamum indicum
CTGGACTTACGTTTGGGTCAAGTTTCGTGGAATTGTGAGAATGTTCAGAATTTCAATGTTTTGCATGATTTTATTAAATAAAATTTGTTTACTTTTCATACTAACTTGTAGTTATTATTACGCTTAACAAATTTACCACACAAATGCATGGGTCTAGACCAATGTCTGGGTCAAGTTTTGTACAATTGTGAGAACATTCAAAATTTAACTCG
>NW_011642024.1:0-212 GCF_000512975.1 Sesamum indicum
TGCTTCAGGCATTTTTAATCCTTTTGGGATTCTCATATAGATATCTGTATCCAATGACCCATACAGATATGTAGTTACCACATCCATGAGCTGAATTTGCAGCTGTTCAATTACTGATAAACTGATAAAAAATCTAAGTGTGATTGCATCCACTATAGGTGAATATGTTTCAGTATAATCAATTCCGGGCTTTTGAGTAATGCCTTGGGCCA
>NW_011642025.1:0-212 GCF_000512975.1 Sesamum indicum
TATAATAAATTGCATAACTGTTCTAGATGCCAATCTCATTATCGTTTTTTAAATTATTGGTCAAATATCTTGAAAGAATTTTCAACACATCTTAACAAGTTTCAGCACGATAATCATTTGTCAAAAGAAAAGTTAATAATATATTTCTTGAAAATCTGAACAAATATGGCAATGAATGCAATTTGACCAAAAATAGTAAACTGAATGCTTTT
>NW_011642026.1:0-212 GCF_000512975.1 Sesamum indicum
TTTTTTGAAGCTTCTCAGCATGGTATCAGAGCCTTCGATTGAAGGTCTCTGATCCTGCTTCCGCGACACACAAAACAGAGCACTTGTGAAGCGCAGCAGCTATGGCGATGGAGGCTGCGACTCAAACCACTGTAAATGCGCTGGATCGTTTGAAGTCCGAAGCTCTGCAGCTTCATAGCTCAGAGCATCCAGGTATGATGCTTGTATCCACG
>NW_011642027.1:0-212 GCF_000512975.1 Sesamum indicum
GGAAAAACCCTCTTCACACAAACTTCAAGAAATGAACTGAAGAAACCCTCTTCACAAAAAATTCAAGAAATAAAATGAAAGGAAGAGCAAGATGATTTTGAGTATTTTTACCGGTGGCTTTTTTCTTTTTCGGATCAAATGAAGAATCCCTCTTCACCAAAAATTCAAGAAATGAACTGAAGAAACCCTCTTCATGAAAAATTCAAGAAATG
>NW_011642028.1:0-212 GCF_000512975.1 Sesamum indicum
ACAAAAATGGACATAATTATTCAACTAAAATTAAAATTAGACATATTTAGCAGACTAAAATAATACTTTTCTCAATTAATAATCTCATACACTTTCTAATATATTATAAATTAGACTAAAATATATAGCTCAATATATCGGTTTCAAAAGAAACAAAAGAAAGCACAGATAAAAAGTCAATTTAAATATATTATAGACACAACAAAAAATAT
>NW_011642029.1:0-212 GCF_000512975.1 Sesamum indicum
TTACACTAACTTGTAGTTATTATTACGCTTAGCAAATTTACTACACAAATACATGGGACTAGAAACGTTTGTGTCAAGTTTCGTGGAATTCTATGAACGTTCAATATTTAGCTGTATTGCACGGTTTATTAAAGCAAGTTTGCTTCCATTTTTACACTAACTTGTAATTATTATTACACTTAGCAAATTTACCACACAAATGCATGGGTCTA
>NW_011642030.1:0-212 GCF_000512975.1 Sesamum indicum
GCTTGATTTCTCAATAACGGTGCTCAAACAGTTTGTCCCGGGTTGGGATCCTTCGCTTCATTCTCTTGCAGTGCCTGCTTCGAAGAAGCCACTGTAGGAGTCAGAAGCAGTAGCTAAGACACTGGCTGCTGATAGGCTTTTGAAGATGGGCAAGAAGCTGATGGGCAAAACCCACTTGCCTTACTTGAGGTGGCCTCTGTGAGAAGCTTTTT
>NW_011642031.1:0-212 GCF_000512975.1 Sesamum indicum
GCATTAATAAAACCGTGTAAAACAGCTAACTTATGAACGTTTTCAGAATTCGACGAAACTTTTTTTTTTTTCGGGTAAGTGTAATTTTCATTAAAAAAAAAAAGAGAAGTATATTACAACAGTGTCCCTCATTAGATCTTTACCCATTCGCAGGTCTAGACCCAAGCATTTGTGTTGTAAATTTGCTAATCGTAATAATAACTACAAGTTAG
>NW_011642032.1:0-212 GCF_000512975.1 Sesamum indicum
TAGATTATTAATCTTAAAAAATCAAGCACGGGGTTTAGTAGGAACATATGCAATGAACACCACTTGGCCGTTGATAACTCTGCAATTGTTATGATTTTATAGTGATTTAATCTTCTTTTTTAAGCCAAAACATTCCTAATCATGTGATTCTATTGCATATTCAGCCAAAAGGGAAGATATGAGGCAAAGATGGTAAAAATGAAGCTAAAATC
>NW_011642033.1:0-212 GCF_000512975.1 Sesamum indicum
GAACTCAGCAACAATGTCTTTGACTGCCATCTGATGATCTCTTTTGTTCAGGCCCCGAACATTCCATATTGTTGTATTTAACATGGATCACTAGCTATGGGGCTGCTATGCTTAGGACCCCGAGTCGACTCATCTGTATCATCCAGTAGGTTAAGTGCATCAAAGTTATTATATATAACAAGCGCCTTACCCCTCTCCTCACGACTTGGGCC
>NW_011642034.1:0-212 GCF_000512975.1 Sesamum indicum
TCAAGTTTCGTCGAATTTTGAGAACGTTCAAAATTAAGCTTTGCACGATTTTATTAGAGCAACTTCGTTTCACTTTTATACAAACTTTTAGTTATTATCACGCTTAAAAAATTTACTACACAAATTCTTGGTACTAGACCTACGTTTTGGGTCAAGTTTCGTCGAATTCTTAGAACGTTCAAAATTTAGCTGTTTTGTACGATTTTATTAAA
>NW_011642035.1:0-212 GCF_000512975.1 Sesamum indicum
ATAAAACTTCTGGGGTCTATACCAACGTTTGGGTCAAGGTTCGTCGTATTCTAAGAACGTTGAAAATTTAGATGTTTTGCACGGTTTTATTAAAGTAAGTTCGTTTCCCTTTTATACAAACTTGTAGTGTAACTTGAAAAAATGGAGCCTAAAAATTCTCTCTCTTCTCTCTCACACACTAACACACATAACAAAACACACACTAACATCAC
>NW_011642036.1:0-212 GCF_000512975.1 Sesamum indicum
TGTTATTATAAAGTTGATAGGATATAATTATGTAACCTAGAATGATCAAATTATATTTTTTCGATGTTGGACAATTTAGATTACATGATTTGATGAACGATTGTTATTTCATTTCAAAAAGAATGATTATTCTTGTCTGTCAGGTTATTTATGTAATTATTTTAACACTATCTCATAATTGGATTATGAATGCTCAAAACAAATCGTAAAAT
>NW_011642037.1:0-212 GCF_000512975.1 Sesamum indicum
GGAACTTGACCCAGACGAATGTCTAGACCCATGCATTTGTACGGTAAATTTGCTAAGCGTAATAATAACTACATGTTAGTATGAATGAAATACAAACTTTCTCTAATAAAACCGTGAAAAGCTGCTAATTTTTTTGAATGTTTTCTCAAAATTAAATGAAACTTGACCAAAAAAACATAAGTTTATACCCATGCATTTGTGTTGTAAATTTT
>NW_011642038.1:0-212 GCF_000512975.1 Sesamum indicum
GTAACCACCCGCCCATGCACTTAATTACAAACCCTTACTCCACCATATCCCAATTGCACCACAAATCTCTTACTATTCAGCTTTTCATTCACATGGGACCTCCTACAACCTGTCATTTATCTTGTTCTCTGTACCTGACCCGTTTAATGGCACCACCTGTAAAATTAGCGGCGAAAGGTACATAGAACCACAATGCAGCCGTGAAAGATTTG
>NW_011642039.1:0-212 GCF_000512975.1 Sesamum indicum
TCTAAGAACGTCCAAAATTTAGCTTTCTTGCACGGTTTTATTAAAGGAACATCGTTTCCTTTTTACACTAAATTGTAGTTATTATTACGCTTAGTAAATTTACTAGACAAATAAATGGGTCTATATCTACGTTTGGGTCATGTTTCATGGAATTCTGAGAACGTTCAAAATTAAACTGTTTTGCGCGGTTTATTAAAGCAAGTTCTTTTCCC
>NW_011642040.1:0-212 GCF_000512975.1 Sesamum indicum
TAATACAATTACATATAAAACACACTGGAAAATGCTGCAATCTTCTGTGCTCCAATAATAGCACTGGGTTCAAAAGAGAAGCAATAGTTAAGGTCTTCTTGATGCCCACTGGCAGGCTTTCCCAAAGCATCACATAGCAACCAATAAGTAAAACAACTTTAAATTCAATAAAATTCCAAAATATTACTGCCATATTTCAACTAACAGGACCG
>NW_011642041.1:0-212 GCF_000512975.1 Sesamum indicum
TAAGAGGATTTTTTTTGTGTTATGTAATAATTAATTATTTTAAATAATTAATTAGAATATATATATATATATATACACCTTGTATGGGGGTACTAGAATGTTCTTAGATTCATTCCATTATCCATAAGGCAATATATTCTTTATTCGAAATAAACAATGACCAACATAGCACTTCCGGAAAGAGAGAATTGCTAGTCAATTATTACCTTCCC
>NW_011642042.1:0-212 GCF_000512975.1 Sesamum indicum
CAAATGCCAAACAACTAAAATTACACCAATCTCATTATAAGGAAGAACCCATCCATCAATTAGTGAAATTTAAGTATTGTCAAACAACGCAAAAATTGATGGGAAATTAATTCATATTTTTGAAAATTTTTGGGAGGAATCTATTATATATATATATGGTAATCACATAATAACATCAATATTTTAATAAATTGATTAGTTTGACAATATAT
>NW_011642043.1:0-212 GCF_000512975.1 Sesamum indicum
CCCATGATCCGCCCCGTTCCCCAATTGTCCAGATGGAAGTGTCTTGTAACCGTCCCTGGTAAAGCCATTCAACCCAAATCGAGGTCCTATCGCATCTGATGACATCACAGAGTTTCTTTGTCATCACAGAGGTCCTATCCAATGCAAGTTGGCCACGACGGACAAACCATGGCTTGCCCATCTTGGCCCTTGTGCTTTATGTGATGAAGGAG
>NW_011642044.1:0-212 GCF_000512975.1 Sesamum indicum
CCTTTTATACTAACTTGTAGTTATTATTACGCTTAGCAAATTTACAACACAAATGCTTGGGTCTAGACCAAAGTTTGGGTCAAGTTTCATCGAATTCTGAGAACGTTCAAAATTTAGCTGTTTCCACGGTTATATTAAAATAAGTTTGTTTCTCTTTTATAGTAACTTGTAGTTATTATTACGCTTAGAAAATTTAACACACAAACTCTTGG
>NW_011642045.1:0-212 GCF_000512975.1 Sesamum indicum
AAATTCCAAGCATTGAGGTCAACACAATAGTTGAATTTCGTGATGCAGTACCTTCAAATATTTCGCCTGATTATTCACTTGCCTCCACATCTATTCCTGAACATGTGGAAAAGATGTCAAATGTAGGGGTTAGCCCTAGTTGTTCTAATCAGACTCATGAGAAGTCAGATGAACCTAGACGGAGTAAGAGAGCTAGGATTGTCAAGAATTTT
>NW_011642046.1:0-212 GCF_000512975.1 Sesamum indicum
GGCAAATGATGTTTGCATTCATTGCTGTGAAAAGGGGCATTGGAAGAGGGAGTACCCACAACTTCTCTTCAACCCATGTACGTTTGTATTGAAGTAAATATGATTAGTAATTCTTCTTCTTGGGTATTGGATACTGGCTAGAGAGCTCACATTTGCAATGATTTGCAGGTATTGGAAAGAAGCAGAAGGCTAAGTAAAGACAAGATGATCCA
>NW_011642047.1:0-212 GCF_000512975.1 Sesamum indicum
AAAACAATGAAAATATGGCCAGTAATTACGTGGAGTCACAACAACTTTTTCAGTCTCCACCTTCAGCCGCTTATCGATTTATGGAAACTTTTGTATTATCTAAAAATTGACCAGTTACAAATAACCATGCACAAAAGATACCACTTCACATGCTGGAAAGTGGCTCGCTTAGAAATTCACATGTGGCATTTGCAAGAGGAAATAGCATGCAG
>NW_011642048.1:0-212 GCF_000512975.1 Sesamum indicum
CCCCATTGGGAAGCCTTGAAACATCTTTTAAGATATCTTAATGGTACTAAGAAACTTGGTATAAACTTTTCAAAAAGTCCTAATGGAGCTAAACTTGTTGGGTATGTAGATTCTAACTATGCAAATGATAGAGATAGCAGAAAATCTACTACTTCATACATTTTTACTTTATGTGATGCATGTATAAGCTGGAAGTCTCAGCTACAAAACAT
>NW_011642049.1:0-212 GCF_000512975.1 Sesamum indicum
TTTTTTCAGACGATGAAGTTTCATACTCTTGGTTGTCCTGCACCTGCAGCGTTTTCATGGCATCCGAAGTTTGTAGATATGTGTAAGAAGCACTTCGATTTGATGAAGGCGCTGGATTGGTAATTCTGCTGGCAAGGAAGATACGAATAATTTTTCTTTATGAGCTTTCTCTAGACTATCATGGTCTTCTGAGTTGTCTTATAGATTGTTAA
>NW_011642050.1:0-212 GCF_000512975.1 Sesamum indicum
GATTGAAAGTCAAGATCGGAAGGACTCCTCTTGAGAAGTGGCCACAGTCTTAGCCCATAGGTTAACCGCTTAGGTAAGGTCTTCTTTGCCCATTCTCCTTAGAATGAGACGTAAAGTAAGGATAGCTCGTTCTTACCAAGAATGAGAGGGGGAAAGACTTGACCAAGGACATAGGTACCTAGGGAGAGGAACATAGAGGCTCGGAAGGAGGG
>NW_011642051.1:0-212 GCF_000512975.1 Sesamum indicum
GTTCAGACCAATGTTTTGGTCAAATTTGATCGAATTCTGAGAACGTTCAAAATTTAGCTATTTTGGACGGTCTTATTAAAGAAAGTTTTTTTTTCCTTTTACACACACTTGTAGTTAATATTACGCTTAGCAAATTTAATGCACAAATTTTTGGGTGTAGACCAACGTTTGGGTCAAGCTTCGTCGAATTCTGAGAACATTCAAAATTTAGC
>NW_011642052.1:0-212 GCF_000512975.1 Sesamum indicum
GGAATCTAAACAACAGAAAGCAAATAACAAAGCAGTAACAAAGCAATAAAAGGCCTACACCTAGGACTCTATGACTAGTTGGTTGTCCAGCGTCTGTCGATGAAAGCTGAGTGGTCGGCCATATAGAACGGCTGAGTGGCTGAAGTGCGCGTCACGGGGCCTAGTGAATGGGCAGCCCGTGACATTCTCCCCCACCTGAGATAGCGACGTCC
>NW_011642053.1:0-212 GCF_000512975.1 Sesamum indicum
TGGAAATATAATTATTAGTCAATTTATTTGGACTTTAACTGATTATTTATCCCAAAATATTTTGACCTCAACATATAGTATAAAAAATGTGAATTAAGTTGTTGTTAGAATTAAATATGCCTATTCGTCCGTGAAAGTGTGATTTAATTCAATGTTGACTTTTTCTATTAGAATTTGATATTGTAATAGTAAAATAATAATTATCTATTCAT
>NW_011642054.1:0-212 GCF_000512975.1 Sesamum indicum
CATCAGAAGAAGGCCGGTCTGCTGCAACCACTTCCCATCCCAAAGCGTCCATGGGAGAGCGTCTCCATGGACTACATCTCTGGATTGCCTAAGGTCGAGAACTTAGGCTCTATCATCGTCGTGGTAGATCGTTTATCAAAGTATGCTACATTTATCGCAGCACCCAAACACGTTACAGCAGAAGGGACAGCTCATCTCTTTTTCAAGCACAT
>NW_011642055.1:0-212 GCF_000512975.1 Sesamum indicum
AATTCCTACAGGTCATATATAACAAATTGGTATCAAATACTTCTAATATATATCTACGTGTGAATATGCAGTGATATATCATTTTGTTACAATAATTGAGGAGATGCATGTATGATAAGAACCACCTAAGGAGGGCTGGTCTTATACATGAGCTTGAGGATGGGGTTAAGACTTTCAAAAAATGGGCCAAGTGTCTGCATGGACATATGGAT
>NW_011642056.1:0-212 GCF_000512975.1 Sesamum indicum
ATCACAAAAGAACAAGCTCCTACGGCACCCGAGGTTATCACTGGTTCCTTCTCTATTTGCGATTTTAGTGCGCATGTATTGATTGATCCAGGATCTACTTGTTCATTTATATCACGTGATTTTGCATCTCATGTACATGCGAAAATAGAACCATTTGGACATGATTTACATGTGTCTATGCCTGCTGGTGGGTTTGTATTAGTGAATACGGT
>NW_011642057.1:0-212 GCF_000512975.1 Sesamum indicum
GGATCAAACCCAGTGATTTAGCCGCTTTTAACATTCCACTGAGAACTTCTCCACAAAATAAGAATAGGAAACGCGATAGGGGGTATTCTTCTTCGATTCCCCTAGACAGCTTTACTAGTCCAAAATTCTCACCATTGAGAGCAAAAGAATAACTAACAGTACAAAACAAGCATCAAAAGGAGATGGACAAAAGAGTACTCAAACCCTAGTCT
>NW_011642058.1:0-212 GCF_000512975.1 Sesamum indicum
ATTGATGGTTGGTTAAGGCTTCGTCTTAACAACTACTTATCTTTTTAAGCAATGCATTGGTTGTTCATATACATATATGTGTGTGTGTGTGTAGACATTTGCCACATCTAATGCATTTGTCAACGTCTTTGTGTTTCAATATTTCTGGACCACATAGGTAACCAAGCTTGTACACTCGTTTAAGGAAGGTTCGGAGGAATGGTCCAAGAAGG
>NW_011642059.1:0-212 GCF_000512975.1 Sesamum indicum
GCCCGGGTTACTTTTCAGCAATTCATGTGCATAATCTTGCATCATTGAATATTGTATCTCAGGAGCACCCTCTATTGATTTTAGTGCCTTTCTTTTAGCTCTATACGCCTGATCTCGTGATACGTTGACTCTTAAATCCTGAATGACGTCAATCCTAAACCCCTTGACATTTCTTTTTGGATCACTTCTGAATTTTTGAATGTATTTTTCTG
>NW_011642060.1:0-212 GCF_000512975.1 Sesamum indicum
CCGTGCAAATAAGCTTAATTTTGAACGTTTTCAGAAATCGACAAAACTTGACCCAAACGTTGGTCTAGAACTAAGAATTTGTGTGGTAAATTGCTAACCGTAATAAGAACTACAAGTTGTTGGTCTACACCCAAGAATTTATGTGTTAAATTTGTTAGGCGTAATAATAACTACAAGTGTGTGTAAAAGGAAAAAACACTTTCTTTAATAAA
>NW_011642061.1:0-212 GCF_000512975.1 Sesamum indicum
TATTACAGTTCATATGGCAGCCGTATGACATGGACTCGGATGTCATTATGGCTTACGCCGATGAACTGAACTCCCAGTTGTGGAGGTTATCCGTTCCGTTGATATTCTACGCAATAGTTGAAATGCATCGTCCCGAACGAATTGTTCGCCAATTCGGGATGAGGCAGAATGTACCAGAATCGACGGATACCCGTGATATGAGCCTCCATCAG
>NW_011642062.1:0-212 GCF_000512975.1 Sesamum indicum
TGATACGAATTTTATCTCCAGAACGTTGCCTCTTTTAAGGTGGGGGTTGTTTTGCCACGAATCGAAGACCGCCCCACTAATCCATTCCGGAAGTTTTGAGATTTCCGAAAAACTTGGTGCCATAGTATGAACTGAAGCAAGAGCTCCAAAATCATACCATTCTTGCACATCTTCTGGTTTAGACCCTTCTAACATCCAGACCCTATTATATT
>NW_011642063.1:0-212 GCF_000512975.1 Sesamum indicum
GTCAAAATAAATTAAGGCAAGTTATTGAAAACCTTAGTATTCTCAGTGGCAACTCAGACCTCAAATCAACTAATGCATTTTTCTAAACTGTAGCTAAGGTTCACCCATGAATTCAAGATTGAGTCAATCTTTACAATGCCTGGAAAATGCTCCCAAAAGAGAAAAATAACTATATAACACATGATTTACAAAATTTACCATTATTGAGCAAG
>NW_011642064.1:0-212 GCF_000512975.1 Sesamum indicum
TATTATTCGATAAAGATTGGAGAATGATTAACAACCAATCTAACTGGCTTTTTGTCATTCATTCCAACAATCTCATGGCTCGTTTGGATAGTACATGTGGAAACTCAAAGTGGTCTACCTGATCAAATGCAAAAGTAGACATCATCCCGATTCAATTGTCTGACTATGCTCCTTTAATTATAAGTATGACTCTAAATCAACAATTTTCACGA
>NW_011642065.1:0-212 GCF_000512975.1 Sesamum indicum
GAGCTTCACAGAGAGTCTAAAAGATCAAGATTTGATGCTCCTTTGTCTGCTGAGATAATGAAAACTGAAGGTGAGAATTATCTTACCACACTAAGCGTCACAACCGGTGCAGTCGGGCATCATAGTGATTGCATATGGAGGGGCATTGTTGCAAAGGGTGGATTGCCTGTTTGTCGTGCTCGCTGTGTTGCTATAGGAGAACGGATAGATAC
>NW_011642066.1:0-212 GCF_000512975.1 Sesamum indicum
TAAATTTTGAACGTTCTCAGAATTCGACAAACTGGACCCAAACGTTGGTATAGAACCAAGCATTTGTATTGTAAATTTGCTAAGCATAATAATAACTACAAGTTAGTATAAAAGCGAAGCAAACTTGTTTTAATAAAACCGTGCATAACTGCTAAATTTTGAGCATTCTCAGAATTCGACGAAATCTGACCCAAACGTAGGTCTAGACCGAA
>NW_011642067.1:0-212 GCF_000512975.1 Sesamum indicum
AAAATATTCTTAATTTACTAAAATATATTTTGACTAATATAATTAAAATTAATTAAAAAATTAAAAAAAAAAGAAAGAAAATCTGGTATTTCGCCCACCTTCGCCGGAAACTTCGAAACAATTTTCCGACGCCGTCCGGATGAATTTCCGACGCCCAATGGTACCATTAGAATCCTCTCTTCAAGACGAACATTTTCATACCTTCAATTTGA
>NW_011642068.1:0-212 GCF_000512975.1 Sesamum indicum
TTCTAAAAGTTCTAATGATGACGCCATCAAACATAGAATGCTAACCCATTCATTATGGCACTTGCAAGAAGATATTAATCCATACAAGGAAAAGATCAAGAGGGCTGACCTCACTGTTATTTGCCTAGCTACTGAAGGGCAAATACATAAGTGTGCTCATATTCTTCTCGCCTTTACATGGATTGGCAAATACACTCCCACTCTCATTTAGA
>NW_011642069.1:0-212 GCF_000512975.1 Sesamum indicum
TAAATATTACTAATTAATATGAACACAATATTTATGAAAATGTACTTGAAGGCTATGATGATATTCAAGGATAGATGGAATATCCGGGCAACGAAATAGCTTCCTTGTTTGAGCAGGCAGTGACTTTTGATACCAGAAAATGTCCCCATTCTCTAGCTGCAATAAAAGAAACCAGAAAGTTATCAAAATACAATCTTTGTCCTGACAAGATA
>NW_011642070.1:0-212 GCF_000512975.1 Sesamum indicum
GAAAAGTGTGTGTTTTAGGACGTCATTTCTTCTTAAGTATTGCCATAAGATGAAAATCATAGTTGAGTTTTCCCCATCGATAAACACCAAGCCCATCTAGTATAGTACATCAAACACGCGATATGGAGGGAAATTATTTATAAAAAAATTCCAAAATAATCTATTTGCACATCTTGCATGTAGTGTTCTAGCAACCTCACCGTCGACCACAT
>NW_011642071.1:0-212 GCF_000512975.1 Sesamum indicum
TTAGATTAACGTGTTTGTGTTGTTGCATCATAGTTTAAAGCAACAAATTCACCTATCAATTCATCAAACAAACAGATAATGAAACAGAGGTTGCAAAAATATGATATTTGCTTAAATATTTCGTAGAAGAGCCAAATTTCCCTATTTATTCATTTTCATCAAAGTATAAATTTAGGGGCAATAAGATCTGATTTTGTTGGTGAAATTGAGGT
>NW_011642072.1:0-212 GCF_000512975.1 Sesamum indicum
ATCTAACAAATAGTTTTTCCCAGTAGTCAAAATTCACCAAATGTGCTGATATTAGCAAAACAAAATTAAATTAAAATCCAGATTTTGCCTTTGATTGACTTATTACTGATGTATTGTAGGTCAAATATTTTTTTTCTATTGAACCTGCTCTTATACATCTTCACGCACGCTAATGCATTTGAGGAGATATATTTTCACCGTTATAAAGGTTG
>NW_011642073.1:0-212 GCF_000512975.1 Sesamum indicum
GTGATAGGACTTCTATTTGGGTTGAGTGGCTATATCAAGGCCGATTACGTGACACCTGTATATGGACGATCTAAGAACACGGAGGTTCTTGGGGCTGGAGGAAAATCTTACAACTACGAGCTTTTCTCCGCCCTATGGTGCACTATCAGATCGGTGATTGGAGACGATTTCACCTATGGCAGGACCCTTGGCATTCTCTTGGTCCTCTTATA
>NW_011642074.1:0-212 GCF_000512975.1 Sesamum indicum
CCAGATGGAGGTGTTAAGTAAACGGTCATGATAGAGCCAGTCCACCCATATCGATGTCCTCTCACACTTTATCACTTCGCATAGTTTGTTGGTCATGAGTGCCCGATTCAAGGTAGCAATATCCCTGAGTCCTTGCCCCCCTTCCTCCGTCGGTCGACACACCTCTGTCCAAGCCACTTTGGCATATCCACTATTACCCGAGCCTTTCCACA
>NW_011642075.1:0-212 GCF_000512975.1 Sesamum indicum
ATTGCTATGGATGGATTGGACAGATCGAAATGCCATTTTGATCCAAGTCCATTTACGGGCATAATATTTTAGTTTGTGTTAGTTTCAACCTATCAATCAAGTCACACCTCAACTGTCACCCCCCATGACTCGTGAGACAGCAAAACAGTGACCGTGTTCCTTTGTTCACAATAATGGTGCAGCTTAACTCTAGTCCAAATGTGCAACGACTT
>NW_011642076.1:0-212 GCF_000512975.1 Sesamum indicum
CGTGCAAAACAGCAAAATGTGGAACGTTCTTAGAATTCGACGAAACTTGACCCAAACGCTGGTTTACACCCGAGAATTTGTGTGGTATATTTACTAAGCTTAATAATAACTACAAGTTTCTACAAAAGGGAAACAAAATTTTTCTAATAATACAGTGCAAAATAGCTAAATTTTGAACGTTCTCAGAATTCGACGAAACTTGACCCAAACAG
>NW_011642077.1:0-212 GCF_000512975.1 Sesamum indicum
AGTTAGTTGTTTTGCACGGTTTTATTAAAACAAGTTTGTTTCCCTTTTATACTAACTTGTAGGTATTATTATGTTTAGAAAATTTAACACACAAACTCTTGGGTCTAGACCTATGTTTGAGTCAAGTTTCGTCGAATTCTAAGAATTCTCAAAATTTAGCTGTTTTGCACGGTTTTATTAAAACAAGTTTGTTTCCCTTTTATACTAACTTG
>NW_011642078.1:0-212 GCF_000512975.1 Sesamum indicum
AACCCAGATTTGCAATTAAATTTAGAAAACACTCTTGCCCCTTTAATGAAATCAACTAAGTGTTCTCTACTAGGAATGTAATAACCATCAAACTCCAATATCTTATTAATGCGTTGATAGTTAATTACCAACCTTGGTTTACCTCTCTTAATCTCGCCATGGTTCCTTACCAGAAAACCAGGGCTGCTGTAGGTAGAGATTCCAGGTTCGAT
>NW_011642079.1:0-212 GCF_000512975.1 Sesamum indicum
ATATTAACATGAAATTATCACAAAACCATCAGCCCCTACATCAAATAGGGCTCTCATAACACTTGAAGGATCGCGTGGTACGACCCGGGAATGCGGTAGCAGAAGCGATAAATAAAAATGCGAAATAACAAAAATTTAAAGCACAGAAATAAATGTATCCAAGGGTTGTACCCTGGGAGTTCTCGAGGGTTCGATGTAGTAGGAAATAAAAC
>NW_011642080.1:0-212 GCF_000512975.1 Sesamum indicum
AGATAATGAGGAGAGGTAGACAGGGGAGGCGCGACACGAGCATATTCAGTTTGCGGAAGTGAAGAGAGCCCGCGATGCGGACTTCGGTACACACGATTACGCATTCTTCGCTGAGGTTGGGTCTTCTAATAGAATAGAACCTCTTCCTCCACCTCATGTGTCAGTCTTCGATGGAGATTCTTCTAAGTGGTCTATTGGATAAGCAGCGGGGG
>NW_011642081.1:0-212 GCF_000512975.1 Sesamum indicum
GACATTCGTACCCAAGGCAACGAAGTTGGCAGGCATTACTGTGATCTTGAAGCCCTTGCTAGGAGCTACTCTGTACGGCTCACTACTAAAGAAGGTTCAGGCATGCTTCGACTTAGCCCTGTGATCTGCTAATTCATCTCTTGATCTGGTATTCCGCAAAGGAGGTGGATAGGGTCAGCGAAAGAAGTGTCGAGGGCAGAAGAAAGGGTTTT
>NW_011642082.1:0-212 GCF_000512975.1 Sesamum indicum
CACATAACTGCTATCATCAATAAGCCTGAGCGCATATATTCCCGTTCTTCCGCGACGCACATTGTCTGCTAATCTGCCACACGTAGGGTGCTGCCTGCCGCACAACTTGATGTCGTCTAAACATTAGATGTTGCCTGCGCATGCAACTTCCTGCCTTTTGAACGTCGTGTCCTACATGAGTGCATGACATCCGGTCTTACTGCAAATGCATG
>NW_011642083.1:0-212 GCF_000512975.1 Sesamum indicum
CCGCTTTTCCAAAAGAGTTAGGGTCACTTCTTTCTTACTAACTAAGTAACTAACTGATTGAGTCACGGAATGAGAAACTAGAAAAAGAAAGGGTAAATGGGAAGAACCCTAATCCATTCAAAGGCTCGGTACAAGCTTCTGGTGAATAGGTCAGAAAAAAGTTCCCTAGAAAGGGGTTAGGTTTTCCCTATAGGGTCAACCCATAACACAAT
>NW_011642084.1:0-212 GCF_000512975.1 Sesamum indicum
CAAGTTCTGTTTTATTCCTACTCTGCAAATATCCTGGGTGTGTATGGAGCCATTAACAATGAATTTTATCATGGTATCAGAGCCATCGATTTGATGGTCTCTGCATACTGAGGTTTGGTCCCTTTGCTTCCTGATTGAATCTGTTTTAAATTGAATCTGAGAATGGCGAGTTCATCATCTGAAATGCCCAAGGTGCCGTTCACAACGGCTGG
>NW_011642085.1:0-212 GCF_000512975.1 Sesamum indicum
GTCGATTACCGGAGATCAAACCCTACTTGCACAGCAAAGAATCGAAGGTAGCTCCCAAAGGAATATTGGTAAACATGTAAGCAAATTGTTTGCAACATCGAACAAAAAGAGCAAGGAAGCCCTTCTTTTTAACAATCACGGACAATGTGACCATCAATATCGAAGTGCTTGGTTCGTTCATCAGACACCTTGTTGGCTGTGATATGTAAGGC
>NW_011642086.1:0-212 GCF_000512975.1 Sesamum indicum
AAATTTTGAACGTTCTCAGAATTCGACCGAACTTGATCAAAACGTTGGTCTGCACATAAGAATTTGTGTGGCAAATTTGCGAAGCATAATAATAACTACAAGGTTGTATGAAATAGAAACAAACTTGCACAAATAAAACCATGCAAAATAGCTAAATTTTGAATATTCTCAGAATTCGACGAAACTTCACCCAAACGTTTGTTTGGACATAA
>NW_011642087.1:0-212 GCF_000512975.1 Sesamum indicum
CGACAATGATGCCTTGTGCACATGATCGGATGAAACCTCACACTACAAAGCATACAGGAAGAAGCTGCGCTGTCAGGTAACCATTTAGGTGGCTCTGATTCAAGAATTTCCTGGGTGTTACTAAAATTGGCCTCTGTCAAGGTTTGAGCCATCTCCTTCCATGCTTGCTCAATTAGGTGGGTGGATATCCATGAAACTTGTGCAATATCCCC
>NW_011642088.1:0-212 GCF_000512975.1 Sesamum indicum
ATTAGACTTGGTAGGACATACCCAAGCAATAAATTTGACTATCATAAGAAGGCTATTTTTTATTGTATTTGCTTCTAGTAAGAGAAAACATGTCTAACTTGCAATCTTGATCGTAATATATGTTATAGAACAAGAACAAAGCTATTATCTAACCAATCTTCTTAAGCTGCACACAGAAAGTGGTAAGACTTAGCCAATTTGTACACATTTTG
>NW_011642089.1:0-212 GCF_000512975.1 Sesamum indicum
TATTAAGGTAAGTTTGTTTGCCTTTTATAAAAACTTGTAGTTATAATTACGCTTATCAAATTTACCACACATATTCTTGGGTCTAAACCTACGTTTGGGCCAAGTTTCGTCGAATTCTGTTAACGTTTAAAATTTAGCTGCTTTTTGAATGGTTTTATTAGAGCAAGTTTGTTTCCCTTTTATACAAAATCGTAGTTATTATTAAACTTAGC
>NW_011642090.1:0-212 GCF_000512975.1 Sesamum indicum
TTATCCCACTCTCACCTCTTCGTGACGGATTGGGTTCTGGAGAATCTATGACTGGAAGAACTTCAAAGTCCGGGTTCTGTGTTCTCCAGAAAGAGATGCCGGTTCCTACTAACCCAAGTAAGGAGGTTGACATTGTTGGTGAGAACTACGTAACAAGGGGCTTCACACTGATGAAGGTGTGTAGTTACTGCCTTGTATTACCGATTTGATAG
>NW_011642091.1:0-212 GCF_000512975.1 Sesamum indicum
ATCAAGACCGATCTTCTCTTTTTTTCAAAAAACTGAATCTCGATTCAAATACAAGCAACTAGCCATGTTAAACCAATCTCCTCGCTAAGTTCCTGGTGGGCCGGAAGGAAAAAGGGAAGCAAGAACTCTGGCAAGCATGGTTGCAGTCAAAGGGTTGAAAGCAGGCAGATAGAAGGAGTAGGCTCTTTCACTAGAATCAATCCTCTGGTACT
>NW_011642092.1:0-212 GCF_000512975.1 Sesamum indicum
GAGACGATTCCAGCAAATTGAGCATCCGGCAAACGTTTTGGCTTCCTTCATTGTTGATGATGTTAGACAGAAGATTTTGAGTATTAATATGTCTAATTCCATTAGTACAGTTGCGCTTTATAGACTCTGGCGTATCCCTTGGCCTGTCGAGGGATAAACCAATTGACTGTTGTACTGTACCATTATTTCATAATGCAAATTACATTTACCAA
>NW_011642093.1:0-212 GCF_000512975.1 Sesamum indicum
TTTCCTATTATACAAACTTGTAGTTATTATTATGCTCAGCAAATTTACCAAGCAAATTCTTGGGTCAAGAATAACGTTTGGGTCTAGTTTCGTCGAATTCTCAGAACGTTCAAAATTTAGTTGTTTTGCACGTTTTATTAAAGCAAGTTTGTTTTCTGTTTATACAAACTTGTAGTTATTATTACACTTAGCAAATTTAACACACAAATTCT
>NW_011642094.1:0-212 GCF_000512975.1 Sesamum indicum
ATTTGGTGAGCGGACAGAACCTTCTCCGGCGACCGGTGACGTGTGCCGGAAATCTGACGTGGATGCCAAGGTGGACACGCCTGGAGCTGATGTGGCGGCGGATGTGGGTGACAAGGAGGGTGAGGTGGAACATGAGAGGGCAGCTTACATCAGCCTTAGTAGGGCTGATGTCATCCTTGATGCATCAAGGGCTGATGTCATCCATGATGCTA
>NW_011642095.1:0-212 GCF_000512975.1 Sesamum indicum
AATCATATGAAATTCTAACATACTAACAGTTCAATTTTCTACTTTTTCATGTCTGAAATGACACATATACTTCTATACAAGAAAAGTTGCATATCAATGAGATTATTAAGCACTAATATCTAAAAAAAACACATAGAATACTTTTACAAATATTTATCTTTTGAAGAGAATATTTACAAATATTTATGGACCAAGTTGAATATTTAGTTATC
>NW_011642096.1:0-212 GCF_000512975.1 Sesamum indicum
AGCAACAACTACCCTAGAGCTCGACAAAGAAAACTTCATAAAACTTGTGGAGTTGAGCTTAGAGAGATCTATAAAGATCGGATGGGATAATACCCCAGAAGATACCAAAGCCAGTATCCTTGGCGGAGACTCAAAAGGTGCGATAGCAGACCGGCTAGGAAGACTTATCAAGATACAATTCATCGGAGATGGATATTTCGAAGGAAGTAGAG
>NW_011642097.1:0-212 GCF_000512975.1 Sesamum indicum
CTGGTGGGATAAGGCATCGCACAGCCTTGCGAAGGCCACCGGTCGCTGGTCGGTCGCGGCTGCGCTCCATCGTCTTCGTTTGCCGCGGCTTGGCGTCGTCTCCAAAAAACGTTTGCCATCGGGTTTTAAGTTCGTTCAGAACAGCCATGGCTGCCTCATCTCCATGGTCAATGACGCGGTTGGCAAGATTCAGAAATTCGTTCAGATTGAAC
>NW_011642098.1:0-212 GCF_000512975.1 Sesamum indicum
ACACGGGTGCTCATTTGGCATTGGATATGACGATCATGGCTGCAACCGTAAATGGGAAGGAAAGGACTGCTAAGGAATGGGGACAACTTCTGGATGCTGCAGGCTTCAGCAGGCACACTATCAAGCATATGAAAGCCATCGAATCTGTCATTGAGGCCTATCCCTGATTGTGTGTGTCGCAGTGCGTTTGGTCATGGTTGAAAGATTTCAAA
>NW_011642099.1:0-212 GCF_000512975.1 Sesamum indicum
ATGCAAAATACAGAAATATCAACACATTTTAATGTAAAAAATCTCAACATAAAATTTAATGATTTAATACGAAATACACTGCATAAAATATTAAATACAAAAGCATATTCACACCGAATACAAGTACTCATGAAAATCTCTCTAAAATATTTAGATGCATAAAATATAGACATGTTCTAATTAAAATACCATTATACTAGTCATAAGTTTTA
>NW_011642100.1:0-212 GCF_000512975.1 Sesamum indicum
CCCACCTTGGGCATTGCGTACTTTGCAATGATGACATGGTCGAATCACACGACCACTTGTTCTTCCACTGCGGATTTAGTAGACGATGCATCAGCACTATACGACGCATTGTTCGATTTCAGTGGCCAAATCGGGAATGGACACAAGATATAGTATGGGGGGCACGAAAATGGCGTGGGAAACATATCATCAACATTGCATACCGTGCACTA
>NW_011642101.1:0-212 GCF_000512975.1 Sesamum indicum
AGGGAACGTGCAGAAGCCCACTGAAGGAAGACACACCCCCTATAAATACAGGTTTGGTTTCCAAGCGGGGATACCTTACAGACTCAGAACTATTGCTATCAATTCTTACTTTGCACTCCATTTGCACTTTTAACACAAAAACTCTCACGAATTTCATCATCATATCTCGATTTCACATTTTGATTTTCTTTTTGTAATTATTTTCTCTTAAA
>NW_011642102.1:0-212 GCF_000512975.1 Sesamum indicum
TATAAATTTTATTAAAATGTGATAGTGAGGGAATTGAATCTCAAAAGTCATTATTAGAAAATGGCCAAACTGAAAAAAAGTTGCATTTCTAAAACTCAATTTTGGTCTATTTAATCTTAGGGTCAAATGAACACTTAAAATATAAAATTTTCAATAATTTATAATAGAAGTTGCAATATTTCTCTACACCTAAATGATAAAGAACGTTAGGC
>NW_011642103.1:0-212 GCF_000512975.1 Sesamum indicum
TGTGGTTCGAGTTTCGTGCAATTCTGAAAACATTCAAAATTTAGCTGTTTTGCATGGTTTTAGTAAAGCAAGTTCGTTTCCCTTATACACTAACTTTCATTTGTTATTACGCTTTGCAAATTTATGACACAAACGAATGGTTGTAGACCAGCGTTTGGGTCAAGTTTCACGGAATTCTATGAACGTTCAATATTTAGCTGTTTTGCACGGTT
>NW_011642104.1:0-212 GCF_000512975.1 Sesamum indicum
TATCCTTATACACATAAGTAGGATTTAACATTTTAATGATCACACTAATTGCTCGAACATGAGTTTAGTTGAAATAAATCGAGATAATAAATTTTGTTCGTACATATGTAGAAGCATCATACGGAAGTAAGTATTAATTTTGTTTGAGTACGGATTACATTCTTCGTTGATCATACTCATATGGAAGTGAGTATTAATTTAGTTTCAGTAGG
>NW_011642105.1:0-212 GCF_000512975.1 Sesamum indicum
TTGCTGTTGCGATGAACAGTTTGACGGGTGAAGGAGGCGGAGATGGTGGCGCGGTGGCTGGATTGGGATTGTTGTCGATTTCTTGCGTCGAGGAAGGTTTGCTCAATCCTATTTCTTGTCCGTGAGTTGGGAGGAGATGACGGCTTATGGGGTGCCAAGACAGTAGGGGCCAACCGTTGATGGTCGAGAAAATACGAGCATCTTCATAGCTA
>NW_011642106.1:0-212 GCF_000512975.1 Sesamum indicum
AACGGCTAAATTTGAACATTCTCAGAATTTTACGAAACTTGATCCAAACGTAGGTTTAAACCCATGCATTTGTGTTTTAAATTTCCTAAATGTAATAATAACTACAAGTTAGTGTAAAAGGAAAGCAAAGTTGCTTTTTTAATAAACCGTGCAAAACAGCTAAATTTTGAACGTTCTCAGAATTCCACGAAACTTGACCCAAACGTAGGTCT
>NW_011642107.1:0-212 GCF_000512975.1 Sesamum indicum
TGGACCCCTGATCACTAGATTTCCAAAAGGACCGAGATTACTTGGGCTAGACGATTCCACCAAGCTCCATATGGTTATTGATGAGAGCCAATGGCACTGGCCCCTCATCACAGATTTGAAATGCCTTCAGATTATCTATATATTACCCCAGATTCATGAAGGAGATGATAGAATCATTTGGCGTTTTCTGGATGGGCGACTCACCGCCCAAG
>NW_011642108.1:0-212 GCF_000512975.1 Sesamum indicum
AAGTATATTTTCACCGTTAAAATGGT
This sequence comes from Sesamum indicum, assembly GCF_000512975.1. Lineage (NCBI taxonomy): Eukaryota > Viridiplantae > Streptophyta > Magnoliopsida > Lamiales > Pedaliaceae > Sesamum > Sesamum indicum. The sequence continues at coordinate 27 of NW_011642108.1, forward strand.
AGTCTGGTTGGAAAAAATGTTTTACCTCTAATAAGTCAAGCGAGAATAAATATCAATTTTCATTCAAATTTTTTATTAATATCAACAAATTCAGTGAATTTTAACTAACGGAATAATCTATTTGTTAGACGTACTAGATATAATTTTCCAAATTACAGAAAGTTTATATATAATTACACCAAAACT
>NW_011642109.1:0-212 GCF_000512975.1 Sesamum indicum
AATGAATCTTTCTACACTAATCATCAAACAAGATCCACCCACTACATTCGTGTCCTATTCAAAAGGTTGTTGCGCTAATTTGAGAGATATCCCAATGATGTAGCCTAAATTTCAGAGGATAAAGGTGGTTGACACTCAAGACCGTGACCAGCCGATATATCGCTATCTCATTGCTCTCAAAATTGATTCTTTGCGCTAAAGATATGTATAAT
>NW_011642110.1:0-212 GCF_000512975.1 Sesamum indicum
CTAAACCGGTTGGTAATTTTTTATTTTTAATTTTTTGATTTCTCTATTTTTTTTCCACTTTCCACGTCTGAAAATAAACTTCTTTTAAAGAAATATTGCATATCAAATGAGATTATTAAGCACTAATATCTAAAAACACATACAGAATATTTATAAATATTTGTGGAGCAAGTTGAATGTTTAGTTATCATGTAATTCTAGATTGAAATCAT
>NW_011642111.1:0-212 GCF_000512975.1 Sesamum indicum
TACCGTCCAAAACAGCTAAATTTTGAATTTTATCAGAATTCGACAAAATTTGACCCAGACGTTGGTCTACATCCAAGAATTTGTGTGTTAAATTTGTTAGGCGTAATAATAACTACAAGTGTGTGTAAAAGTAAAAAAAATTTTCTTTAATAAAACCGTCCAAAATAGCTAAATTTTGAACGTTCTCAAAATTCGATCAAACTTGACCAAAA
>NW_011642112.1:0-212 GCF_000512975.1 Sesamum indicum
GCATTTGTGTCGTAAATTTGTAAAGCATAATACTAACTACAAGTTAGTATGAAAGGGAAACAACCTTTATGTGATGAAACCGTGTAAAACGACTTAATTTTGTACATTCTCACAATTCCACGAACCTTGACCCAAATGTAGGTCTAGACCCATGCATTTGTGTGGTAAATTTGCTAAGCGTAATAATATCTGCAAGTTAGCAAGAAAGGGAA
>NW_011642113.1:0-212 GCF_000512975.1 Sesamum indicum
TCCCATTATATGAGTTATGCTCCATCTTCTCTTGTGTGCACAAACAATTCTTTGGTGTATGTGGGGGGGAGCGGGGAGAGATACAGAGATGATATAAAAAGGAGGATACAAAGACAGAAGGGTAAGTAAGCAATCGTTGGCTGATTTATTATGTATGTGAGTGTGTGAGTGTGAGTTTATGTGTGTAAATACATAAAGAGTGAATATGATGA
>NW_011642114.1:0-212 GCF_000512975.1 Sesamum indicum
AATATTTACAAATTTTTACGAATTTGGTCAAATTTCAAACCAAATTTATAAAAATTTATAAACATTAAAAATCAAAATTATTAAACCATAAATAATGATAATAAATATAATTATATATGTACATGTGTGTGTGACAGACCAATAGATAATTGATGTCTTAATTGAGCTACTAAACATATATACTGCATTAAAGTATTTGGCCTATTAAATAA
>NW_011642115.1:0-212 GCF_000512975.1 Sesamum indicum
AGAGTTGCACCATAGTTGTGGAAAAAGGAACATTTTCACCATTTTCCTGTCTAACGAGTCATGGGGGGTGAAGAATGAAATGTGATTTGGTTGATTGGTTTGTCCTAACACCGAGTCACATGATTAGCTTGGATTCCTCGAAATCATATGAAGAGGTGTGGCAAAAGATCTTGGGGATCTCATGGGATGAGAATGGTACTGGATACCTCCCA
>NW_011642116.1:0-212 GCF_000512975.1 Sesamum indicum
GTTCTCAGAATTCGACGAAATTAGACCCAAACGTTGGTCTAGACCCAAGCATTTGTGTTGTAAATTTGCTAGGCGTAATAATAACTATCAGTTAGTATAAAAGGGAAACAAACTTGTTTTAATAAAACCGTGCAAAACAAGTAAAATTTGAGCATTCTCAGAATTTAACGAAACTTGACCCAAACGTAGGTCTAGACCCAAGAGTTTGTGTG
>NW_011642117.1:0-212 GCF_000512975.1 Sesamum indicum
AGTAGACCAAATATTTTAATGCAGTATATATGTTAAGTAGTAAGACATCAATTATCTATTGGTTTGTTACATATACACACACACGCACATAATAATTATATTTATTGTCATTATTTATGGTTTAATGATTTTGAATTTTAATGTTTATAAATTTTTACAAGTTTGATTTGAAACTTGTGTCTACATGCATATTATATTATATAATTATATTT
>NW_011642118.1:0-212 GCF_000512975.1 Sesamum indicum
AGCATCAATTTTCAATAAAAGTGGCTGACAATCGGATATAGACAATCTTGAAGACAGTAGAGGGAGACCCAAGTACCTCATTGGTAGTTGGCCCTCCTGGAAGCCCATAATAGCTAAAATCTGATGCTTCCAACCTTGTGCTGATCGAGAGATAATGGCATGGCTTTTTTGTACGTTCAGTCATAGTCCAGACCATTCTGCAAATCGGTCCA
>NW_011642119.1:0-212 GCF_000512975.1 Sesamum indicum
GACCCATCCATTTGTGTTGTAAATATGCTAAGCGTAATAATAACTACAACTTAGTATAAATGGGAAACAAACTTGCTTTAATAAAACCCCTGCAAAATAGCTAACTTTTGAACGTTCTCAGAATTCAATAAAACTTGACCAAATCGCAGGTCCAGACCCATCCATTTGTATCGTAAATTTGCTAAGCGTAATAATAACTACAAGTTAGTATA
>NW_011642120.1:0-212 GCF_000512975.1 Sesamum indicum
GCATTTGTGTCGTAAATTTGTAAAGCATAATACTAACTACAAGTTAGTATGAAAGGGAAACAACCTTTATGCGATGAAACCGTGTAAAACGACTTAATTTTGAACATTCTCACAATTCCACGAACCTTGACCCAAATGTATGTCTAGACCCATGCATTTGTGTGGTAAATTTGCTAAGCGTAATAATATCTGCAAGTTAGCAAGAAAGGGAA
>NW_011642121.1:0-212 GCF_000512975.1 Sesamum indicum
GACCAGGAGGTAAGAAGTTTGTTGTCATTCGTGAAAAGGAACTTGTTTCCTTGCGCACCGCAGAATACTGCCATTCTCTCTCCGAACAAAGAGGTTTGGAACACATCCGGTGAGTATTTTTCCATCCTATTCTTGACGAATTTCTGCTGGCCTAACAGGGCCAACTCCATGTTTTCTCCCAACACCGGCCAGCCCCTCGTGCCCGGCGGTAG
>NW_011642122.1:0-212 GCF_000512975.1 Sesamum indicum
AAGGGGAAAAGGAGTTATATGGAGAGTCTAATGATGAGGCTGAGGGTGAGAAGAAAAGCAAAGCGAAGGGCAAGACGAAAGGTGAAGAAAAGAAACACAAGGACAAGGAAGAGAAGAAGAATAAAGAAAAGGTGGCTGTAGATGACGCTTCAGGAGGAGAAGCCAGTGAAGAAGCTGAAAAAGAGAAGGAGAAGAAGAAAGACAAGAAGAAA
>NW_011642123.1:0-212 GCF_000512975.1 Sesamum indicum
ACACTAGCTTTTATTTATTATTACGCTTTGCAAATTTACGACACAAATGCATGGGTGTAGACCAACGTTTGTGTCAAGTTTAATGAAATTCTATGAACGTTCAATATTTAGCTGTTTTGCACGTTTTATTAAAGCAATTTTGTTTTCATTTTTACACTAACTTGTAATTATAATTACGCTTAGCAAATTTACCACACAAATGCATGGGTCTA
>NW_011642124.1:0-212 GCF_000512975.1 Sesamum indicum
GATGTAAAAGGTTGAAAGGATAAGACTGTCGGTAGAAAACAACAAAAGCCAACAGTCAACAAAACAAGGAATACAGCTGGAAGTCACATGGCCGACAAACCATAATGACCAATAGCTGGAAAGGACGGGGCGATGACGTAAGCAATGACGTCATTTGAAAAGGACAAGGTGATAACGGAAGCAATGACGTCGTCAAAAAATCAAGTTGGAGT
>NW_011642125.1:0-212 GCF_000512975.1 Sesamum indicum
ATATTAACATGAAATTATCACAAAACCATCAGCCCCTACATCAAATAGGGCTCTCATAACACTTGAAGGATTGCGTGGTACGACCCGGGAATGCGGTAGCAGAAGCGATAAATAAAAATGCGAAATAACAAAAATTTAAAACACAGAAATAAATGTATCCAAGGGTTGTACCCTGGGAGTTCTCGAGGGTTCGATGTAGTAGGAAATAAAAC
>NW_011642126.1:0-212 GCF_000512975.1 Sesamum indicum
ACACAAATGCATGAGTTTAGACCTACGTTTTGGTCATGTTTCGTAGAATTCTATGAACCGTCAATATTTAGTTGTTTTACACGCTTTATTAAAGCAAGTTCGTTTCCATTTTTACACTAACTTGTAGTTATTATTACGCTAAGGAAATTTACCATACAAATACATGGGTCTAGACCAACATTTGGGTCAAGTATCGTGGAATTCTATGAACG
>NW_011642127.1:0-212 GCF_000512975.1 Sesamum indicum
ATCCAAACGTTGGTCTAGACCAAAGAATTTCTGTGGTAAATTTGCTAAGCGTAATAATAACTACAAGTTTGAATAAAAGGAAAGCAATCTTGCTTTAATAAACCGTGCAAAACAACTATATTTTGAACGTTTTCAGAATTTGACGAAACTTGACCCAAATGTCGGTCTAGACCAAAGAATTTGTGTGGTAAGTTTGCTAAGCGTAATAATAA
>NW_011642128.1:0-212 GCF_000512975.1 Sesamum indicum
TGAAAGACTCTAGAACTCTAATGTTTTGAAGAGTAAGTGAAGTTTTTCTGATGATCCCCATCTGTTTCATTGCATCTTTATTTATAGACGTTCGCAGACTTCAAATTCGGACTCCAAACTTGTTTTGTGATAACGTCAGCGAATTCATCATCTTGGCATCACTGCATTCATTATTGCCTCGTCCTTTCCATCTGTTGGTCATAATGGCTTGT
>NW_011642129.1:0-212 GCF_000512975.1 Sesamum indicum
ACAAAAAGCACGTTAGTTAGAGTAAGGCTGGGACAAAGTTGAATGGAACCACTCTTTGTGGCTAGAGTAATGCTATTATCGGGTAGGCGTATTTGTTTAGGAGTATTGAGGGTGGTAAGGGATTGAAATAACTTCACATTCCCACACATGTGGCAAGTAGCTCCTGTGTCCACAATCCAAGAGTTAGCACTGAAATCAGTCGAAATACGACG
>NW_011642130.1:0-212 GCF_000512975.1 Sesamum indicum
TCTGCTTATGAAAGAATAGAAAGCTTTGGGACTGATTCCTTTCCTCTTCGTCTATTTTCAAGAGGTCTTGACGAGACCCTTCTTCTGAACTGCCTAGGCCCAGCCCAGTCACAGGATCCTATGAGAACTTAGTGCAGTAGCTCGGTGCCATAATGAAGGGAAATAGAGGAAGGGAAGGAAGAGAGTAAGCAAGTTTCCCGCCTCTTGGTTTC
>NW_011642131.1:0-212 GCF_000512975.1 Sesamum indicum
ATGTTTTGCACGGTTTTATTAGAGCATATTTTTCTCCCTTTTATACAAACTTATAGTTATTATTACGTTTAACAAATTTACCACACAAATTCTAGAGTCTTGACCACTGTTTGGGTCAAGTTTCGTCGAATTCTGAGAACATTCAAAATTTAGCTATTTTGCACTATTTTATTAGAACAATTTTGTTTCCCTTTTATACAAACTTGTAGTTA
>NW_011642132.1:0-212 GCF_000512975.1 Sesamum indicum
ATTGGCATCTAGACAACCGGTCTACACTTTAGCATAGTATTTAATTTCCCAAAGTCCACAAAATAAAATAACTCATGGTTGGATAATATAGATTTTTCGATATTTTTCAGTGGTACACCTGCAAACATAAGATGTTAACACGAACCAACATGATTTCTGTAAATTCATACAATAATTTTAAATGTATAACAACAAAAAGTTTCAAAACAAGC
>NW_011642133.1:0-212 GCF_000512975.1 Sesamum indicum
TCTAAGCGTAATAGTAACCACAAGTTAGTATAAAAGAGAAACAAACTTGCTTTAGTAAAACGTGCAGAACAACTAAATTTTGAACGTTCTAAAAATTTTACGAAATTTGAGCCAAACGTAGATCTAGACCCAAGCATTTGCGTTATACATTTGCTAAGCGTAGTAATAACTACAAGTTAGAATAAAAGGGAAACAAACTTGCTAAGTGTAAT
>NW_011642134.1:0-212 GCF_000512975.1 Sesamum indicum
TATTGGCATTCAGCTTGCCATCTAATAATACGAGTTTTCTCTATTTTTTATTCTAATTTATTTTTTAAGAAAGCTTTGACATTAGTATTATTAACTTTTAAAGTAAATTCTTTAGCAAGTAAAAATAAAGGCCATTTCTTAAAAGCCTTCTAAAAACAACAAAGAATTCTTTCTCGTTGGTATGCCAAACTTTGGCCTGTTGTTCTGAGAAC
>NW_011642135.1:0-212 GCF_000512975.1 Sesamum indicum
GCTTCTGATAATCCAACATCATCAATTATATCTTAGATATACTTCGTTTGGGATATGACAATGCCTGTCTTTGACCTGCAGATTTCAATACCAAGAAAGAATCTGGTTTCTCCCAGATCTTTTATAGTAAACAGTTTATGCAGGTAATTTTTTATTTCAGAAATAGTTTCTTCACAAGAACCTGCTAATAATACATCATCTACATATACTAA
>NW_011642136.1:0-212 GCF_000512975.1 Sesamum indicum
CTGAAAGCCTGCAAGCATCCTCGGCTCTTCATGGAAGCTCATGGCCTCCGTGAGGGGTTTATTTATTCCAAAATGCTCTTGTAGCATATTCTGGCTGCTACTTAAAAGGCGATCACGTCTCAACACCAACTAATATACTAATAAGACAGGGTCTTACCTATACCCATGCCATGGCACTTGCCTTCCCTTACTAAGACTAATGTGCAATCCTT
>NW_011642137.1:0-212 GCF_000512975.1 Sesamum indicum
CCTTTCTTCCACTTACTACTCCTTGATTTCCTTGAATTGGATGTTTGATTTCACTTTAAAAAATGTGACTTCTTGTGGAGAAAATACCCCTTCTTCTCTGTAAATTGAGGATGAAGACTGTATTCATACATCTTTAATTTTTTTTATTAATTCCTCATTTTGATTTATAAAAGGAATGTGGATGAAAACAAGAGGTTTGGATTAGTTATATT
>NW_011642138.1:0-212 GCF_000512975.1 Sesamum indicum
GGTAAATTGGCTAAGCGTAATAATAACTACAAGTTAGTATAAAAGGGAAATAAACTTGTTTTAATAAAATCATGCAAAAGAGCTTACTTTTGAACGTTGTCAGAATTCGACGAAACATGACCTAACCGTTGGTTCAGACCGAAGAATTTGTGGGGTAAATTTGCTAAGCGTAATATTACCTACAAGTTAGTATAAAAGGGAAACAAACTTGC
>NW_011642139.1:0-212 GCF_000512975.1 Sesamum indicum
ACTTGTAGTTATTATTACGATTAGCAAATTTACAACACAAAGGCTTGGTTCTAGACCTGCGATTGGGTCAAATTTCGTCGAATTCTGAGAACGTTCATAAGTTAGCTGTTTTACACGGTTTTATTAAAACAAGTTTGTTTGCCTTTTATATTAACTTGTTGTTATTATTACACTTAGGAAATTTAACACACAATTCTTGGGTCTAGACCTAC
>NW_011642140.1:0-212 GCF_000512975.1 Sesamum indicum
GCAGTGTATTCAGCTACAAACAACATTTTAAACACTCCTCATATAGGTGATCCTTCATACAATTCGCAGCAAGAATTTTGTCATGCCAAATCAGCAAAACACCGTAAATTGGGAGGCCCAAAAGTTATTTCACTTACTATGTATGAACACAGAATAATCAGAATCCACACATATGCTGACACATGACAGTCCCTGCAAGCTAGAATCATATT
>NW_011642141.1:0-212 GCF_000512975.1 Sesamum indicum
CATCGCGTCTCCAAGCTGCTCGTGACTTTCTAAAGGCGCCTGCGTTCCCAGTGGTTGTCGAGATTAAAGCTGCGAATTTCATCAATGATGGCTTTGAAAAGTGCAAGGCGCAAGTCGCTACTTTACGTGGGTTTGGTGATGGTTTCGATCAGAGTCATCTAGATCCATCCCTCGTTGGCAACCTTCAGCCATACCCTGAAGAAAAAGCTCCC
>NW_011642142.1:0-212 GCF_000512975.1 Sesamum indicum
TCTACTGTTGCATCAACCTAGCTCTCTTAATATTGTTGCGGTCTTAGTTACGAACGATGAATGTTTCTTTTCATTTATGAACATGATTCACAAAAATAATCAAAGTAAATTAGAATATTTGAAGTAAAAATCTTATCATTATCGAGAAGATAGATATGAATAATAATAACAACCAATTATAGGTATTTGAAGATGTTCTTTTTCTTTTTGTG
>NW_011642143.1:0-212 GCF_000512975.1 Sesamum indicum
GCCCGCTCCAACCGCCATCCACTTTTTTCTTGTAGCACATCTCAAATAACTCCATCTGCTTAGGGGGCAACAGACCTTTGCCTCTTGTAGAAGAAAAACATTTAGCATCTTTTTTATAATATAATGGTAAAGCATTAAAATTACTATTATTTACTTACCAACTTCCTCTTGTGCATGTCAATAGAGGAAGACCCCCTCCCACTGATACACAA
>NW_011642144.1:0-212 GCF_000512975.1 Sesamum indicum
AAACCTTTATACCCGGATGCGATCACGAGAGCATGCACGAGACTGGATTTCGCTCGTGTCTGCGTTATGCTAGATGTGAATTCGAAAATGCCAAAGCACATTATTATTATGACACCTGATGAGGAAGGAGGAGAATTACCATGCAAAATTAATGTGGAGTATGAATGGCTACCCCCGAGGTGCACCAGCTGTATGACATTGGGACACTCAGC
>NW_011642145.1:0-212 GCF_000512975.1 Sesamum indicum
CAATCCATGCTACCTTGGCGTAGCCACTAGTCGTAGTGCCTTTCCATAGGAAGTTTCTCATCCTCTTCTCAGTTTCCTTGATAATTTTCTTAGGAAGTATAAACGCAGACGCCCAATATAAACTCAAACATGAAAGTACGAATTTGATGATTTGTACCCGCCCAGCATAAGATAATGAGAGTCCTTCCCATCCCATAATTCGTGCATCCATT
>NW_011642146.1:0-212 GCF_000512975.1 Sesamum indicum
ACAAATGAAAATAATGAAAGGATCACTAATTGTTTTCAAAGCAGAAAGAAAATGAAACTTGTATTTGTGCTCTGTTACTTATGACTCAATTGTTGCATCTGTGAATGAGTGTGATAAAACATCTTTATGGCATAAAAGACTGGGTCACATAAGCTAAAAGGGACTTGAGTTACTAAAAAGGGAAGGAAATCTAAATAATAAAGTTGAAAATT
>NW_011642147.1:0-212 GCF_000512975.1 Sesamum indicum
TAACATATATACTGCATTAAAATATTTGGTCTACTTAATAGTTTTACTAGCAATATGTAATTTCTAAATCACTAAATTCTTAATTGATCTTTAAATTAAATAATCAACTAAAATTTTAATTTGTAGCACTCCAATTCGTTCCATTAATTTTAAAATATTTTTTTTCCACAACATGACAAATAAAATAAGAAATTTAATTAACAAGTGAAACA
>NW_011642148.1:0-212 GCF_000512975.1 Sesamum indicum
CAAGCTGCATTATTGTTATGAACAAAGGAACACGGTCGTTGTTTCCCTATCTCACGAGTCATGGGGGGTGATAATTGAGGTGTGATTTGGTAGATGGGTCGGGCTTAACACCAGGTAGTTCCTTGGGATCATGTAAAGAGGTGAGACAAAATATCTTGGGAATCTCATAGAATGAGAATCGCATTGGTTGCCTCCCAGATGGCTTTTTCCAT
>NW_011642149.1:0-212 GCF_000512975.1 Sesamum indicum
ATGATCAAGAAACTTTTTGTTTGTCACGCTTGTCACTGGTCTGTTGGACTTAATCCACACAGACGTCTGTGAACCACTAAATACTCCAGCTAAAAGAGGATATATTCATACTTCATAACCTTTATCTATAATCACTCAAGTTATGGTTATGTTTAGCTGATGAGGTACAAGTTTAAGGCATTTGGAATATTTAAGGAATTCAAAGTTGAACT
>NW_011642150.1:0-212 GCF_000512975.1 Sesamum indicum
ATTCAATCGGATTCGAGAATCAATCCATTTTTGTAGGAATCCTGTTTTTTGTAAATTCTTTTCTCCCTTCCATTATTTCAACCGGAATATTTTTTTGATTAGGGCGAATTATTGCATAGAAATATGCCACTGACGTGAGTAAAGCCAAAGCAATACTAAACGATCAAAGCCCTATATATCTTATAATACTAACAGCTATTCATTGATTTGCT
>NW_011642151.1:0-212 GCF_000512975.1 Sesamum indicum
AAAGAATTTGTGTGGTAAGTTTGTTAAGCGTAATAATAACTACAAGTTTGTATAAAAGGGAATAAAACTTGGTTTAATAAAACTGTGCAAAACAACTATATTTTGAACGTTTTCAGAATTCAACGAAACTTGACCCAAACATTGGTCTAGACCAAAGGATTTGTGTGGTAAATTTGCTAAGCATAATAATAACTACAAGTTTGTATAAAAGG
>NW_011642152.1:0-212 GCF_000512975.1 Sesamum indicum
AAGAAAATCATATATTTGCATTCACCAAGTCAACTATCAGATTCCCAATACAATAAAACAATAACTACATGATAGAGGATAAAATTGTACTTTTACGATGGACGTAATAAATGCGTCAAATAATATAATACTCCCACCCTATATAGAGAAAAGGAAAATAAAAAGGAGAAGACTTTAGATGATTGTGGGATTATTCAAGCGTGTTTGATCGT
>NW_011642153.1:0-212 GCF_000512975.1 Sesamum indicum
ACCCTTATAAAAATACAAGCCAATGAATTTTTATTAAATCTTTAATAAAAATCCAATTTAATTGAGCTCAACTTCTATTTAATCTAAGTAAATACTTATACCCAAATTATCCTTCTTCTTTAATAAGATCCAACTTATTACATTATAAGGACAAACTAAATATATATTAATGCCATTAATTTATTCTTGGGCCTTTTTCTGTTCAATGGATC
>NW_011642154.1:0-212 GCF_000512975.1 Sesamum indicum
TATTTAAATGTACATATTTAATACTATAGTATAATATAGGGAAAAAGATTAATTTTAGTCTGTATAGAGTGCGATTTAGTACTATTGAAATCATTTGTAATTTGGTTTTATCAATAAAAAAAAGTGCAATTTTAAGAAACTCATGTCACTTTGACCAAAAATCCGCATATGATCAGCACGTGGCCCAAATTCCGGCGAAATTGTCATGAAGA
>NW_011642155.1:0-212 GCF_000512975.1 Sesamum indicum
TTGAATTTGCAGCTTTTCATCTTGGTGAATAGTTCAAAAAGAAAGTAAAATTACACCAATAAAGAAGAAATTGTTGAATTTGATTGTGAACGGAACATAACAAAGTTAAAGAAATTATTGTTTTGAACAAAGAACATAAAATTAAGAAAAATAATCTACATAAGAAAAATACTACAATGCTATAATCCGTTGTCCACGTTACCTTTCTTGTT
>NW_011642156.1:0-212 GCF_000512975.1 Sesamum indicum
TACCTTTTCAAGATAATGCAACACCGTCTGTACCTACGAATCCCAGTGTTAGTGCTCTAGTTCTCTGTAGGACAACTAGAATATCTCAACGTCCTGATAGGTATGAATTCTTAAGCTTGTCTAGCCAATTAGACGGTGATCCAACATACAGAGAAGCGATGTATGACATCAACTCGGATAAGTGGCTTGAGGCCATGAAATCCGAAATGGAC
>NW_011642157.1:0-212 GCF_000512975.1 Sesamum indicum
AATCAACAAGAAAGCGGCAGAAAATTCAGCAACAACGCAGCAGAAAATTCACTGAAATCCGACTAACGAACTGCAGCAAATTCAGCAAGAACGCAGCAGAAAATATGCAGAAATCCGTCGAGCTAACAGCAGCAAAATTCCGCAAACGCAGCAGAAAATTCGCTGAAATCCGACTAACGAACAGCTGCAAAATTTATCAAGAATGCAGCAGA
>NW_011642158.1:0-212 GCF_000512975.1 Sesamum indicum
TACCATTAGTTGAATTTTTAACAGAGAGGGGGCGATTGAGCTAAGTTTTACAAAATACAGGGGGCTTTTAGCCTATTATCATAACAAGAAGATTTATTTTGCAAACTTTTTAAAACACAGGGGGATTTTATGCATTTTGTCCTATTTATGCAATATAACACTTGATATCTATTTTTTTTTTTGTGTGTGTAACTTACCATCTTAACCAAATT
>NW_011642159.1:0-212 GCF_000512975.1 Sesamum indicum
AAAGTAGGATTAACCATCTCAGTATCTATCACATGGGCTAGATACGCCTCACAACCTTCTAACATCAATCGGCTTACCTCTATGGCTGATATTACACAAACTGGTACTACCTGACAATCTCCCACAATATTACTTATGATTCACCGGAACATTTGATCATCACTTCTTTTTTATAACAGTCAACTATTGCTTTATGTTGTGCTAACTAATCC
>NW_011642160.1:0-212 GCF_000512975.1 Sesamum indicum
CTAAATTTTTAACGTTCTCAAAATTTCACTAAACTTGACCCAAACGTAGGTCTAGTCGTATGCATTTGTGATATAAATTGACTAAGCTTAATAATAACCATAAATTAGTATTAAATAAAAACAAACTTGCTTTAACAAAATCGTGCAAAACAACTAAATTTTGAACATTTTCAGAATTCCACAAAACTTGACCCAAAAGTAGGTCTCGACGC
>NW_011642161.1:0-212 GCF_000512975.1 Sesamum indicum
ATTCTCTCTCTCCTCTCTCACACACTCACACACCACCCAAAACACACACTAATGCGCAATCTTTACACACATCAGCCGGTGACTTGGAAGACGAGGAGGAAGGGTCGACCGGCGACGGGACGGTCGGGGAGGAGGATGGCTGGAGTCAGGAGGCCGGTAGTGGAGAGATTTCCCGAGTTTTTCAAACGAGGTGCGAGAAAAATGAAGAAACG
>NW_011642162.1:0-212 GCF_000512975.1 Sesamum indicum
ACAAAAATGGACATAATTATTCAACTAAAATTAAAATTAGACATATTTAGCAGACTAAAATAATACTTTTCCCAATTAATAATCTCATACACTTTCTAATATATTATAAATTAGACTAAAATATATAGCTCAATATATGGATTTCAAAAGAAACAAAAGAAAGCACAGATAAAAAGTCAATTTAAATATATTATAGACACAACAAAAAATAT
>NW_011642163.1:0-212 GCF_000512975.1 Sesamum indicum
TTCAAATCTAATAAATTTAATAATCTAATTAACCAACGATATCATTTTTATATCCGATTTGATATTTAATTTGACACTATTTTAAATAGCCAAACTCGTAAAATATTCCGATTAAATAATACATCGCTTAGTATAAACAACATTTAATAAATGAACTAATTAAATAATATAATTATATAAATTAATAAAAATTGAAATTGCAATTCTCGTAC
>NW_011642164.1:0-212 GCF_000512975.1 Sesamum indicum
GAATCCTTCCATGACGAGAGGGAAGAAGATTGCATCTAACAAATGAAGAATGGCAGATGATAGAAATAGCAAGCAAGAATGTAATGGTGGAACACGAAAGGAAACTGGTTACATAGGCTGAATCAGAGAGGAGGAGGTTGGTCAAAAAGCAGAGAAAGGTGATTGCAAATGACCACATGGAAGGAACCAATCGCACGAGGAGGAATATGCGA
>NW_011642165.1:0-212 GCF_000512975.1 Sesamum indicum
AGTGTAATAATAACTACAAGTTAGTATAAAAGGGAACAAACTTGTTTTAATAAAACCGTGCAAAACAGCTACATTTTGAGCATTCACAGAATTCGATGAAAATTGATCCAAACGTAGGTCTAGACCCAAGAATTGTGTGTAAAATTTCCTAAATGTAATAATAACAACAAGTTAATATAAAAGGGAAACAAACTTGTTTTAATAAAACCGTG
>NW_011642166.1:0-212 GCF_000512975.1 Sesamum indicum
GTCCCCCCTCCACAAGCCCCTGGGAGAGAGAAAAGAAACATAAGACCGTGGTTGAGGTGGATGATAAAGCGAGAGGAGATGAAGGTATAAAACAGAATAAACGTTACACCTCATCGCAAAAGGAGAAGGGTAACGAAGTGGTTATTTATAATCCTCTTGATGCTTTGAATTCACTAGACGGCGCAGAAGAGAATACTAGGGGTCCTAACACA
>NW_011642167.1:0-212 GCF_000512975.1 Sesamum indicum
TGGCAAATGAACTGCCTACTCAATAAGTATAGCAGATCAGTTTATATATACACATGCAACAATTTACATACATACAGTCACATTTACTAACAGTCATTAGTCATATAGCAACATCAGATATAAGCAGTAATGCCTACTCAAAACTATAAATCAATCTATGACACAATATTCGACATTATCGTTTATTAGTTAAGGGCCCCACTTACTCTAAT
>NW_011642168.1:0-212 GCF_000512975.1 Sesamum indicum
GTTACTCAAGGTGATGAAATTTAGCATTGGTCAAGATATTTAATGTAATTCGTTAGGCCTAGGTGGACATAAAACAAAATCTGTAGATTTAATTATTTTTATTTTTTAATAATTACTTAATATGGCTCTCAGAGTTGACATCGGAATATATAAAAACATTAAAAGCCACTTAAGAAAGAAGGAAATATAGCAGAGAGGGTCTTTAATGACCC
>NW_011642169.1:0-212 GCF_000512975.1 Sesamum indicum
TTTACTAAAGGAAGTTTGTTTCCCTTTCATACTAACTTGTAGTAAATATTAGACTTAGCAAATTTACCACAAAAATTCATGGGCCTAGACCTACGTTTGGGTCTTGTTTCGTGGAATTCTGAAGGGTTCAAAATTTTGCTATTTTACACGGTGTTATTAAAGAAAGTTTATTTCCCTTGCATACTAAGTTGTATTTATTACTACGCTTAGAA
>NW_011642170.1:0-212 GCF_000512975.1 Sesamum indicum
GAATCGTAAATGCATGGATATGATGTACCAAAAAATCCGCGGTTCCTAACGGAATACGTAACAAAGCCACTTTGCCGCCCATTGCTCCAATGCGAGGTCTCCTCCCTTGAGAGCTGAATGGAGGACGTCGGCAATGCAACTTGAAAGGGAAAACTTTAAGGCAAGTTGATGTTATAGAAATTCTGCCGAAGTTCATATTTGGATAGAATCAT
>NW_011642171.1:0-212 GCF_000512975.1 Sesamum indicum
GTGTATCTCTATTTGAAGATAAAGTAGACTCACAAAACCGAGATGGTATCATAGATTGTTCATTGGTTCTGAGAGACATGGGCAATTGGCTTAATGGTTAGTGGGTGATTGTTAGGTGACCAAAAGCCAATTGGATTGCCTGTTTACGTATCACTAATCTTAATGAAATAATATTGAATTGATCAATATGGTAAGAATTCATCAAGTTGTCA
>NW_011642172.1:0-212 GCF_000512975.1 Sesamum indicum
TAAAGTTTAACACAAATTCATGGGACTATAGCAACTTCTGGGTCAAGTTTCGTCGAATTCTTGGAATGCTCAAAATTTAGCTGTTTTGCACAGTTTTATTAAAGCAAGTTTGTTTCCCATTTATTCAAATTTGTAGTTATTATTACGCTTAGCAAAATTACCACACAAATTCTTAGGTGTAGACCAACGTTTAGGTCAAGTTTCGTCGAATT
>NW_011642173.1:0-212 GCF_000512975.1 Sesamum indicum
GTTTTTTTCAATGCGTATGCTTTAAATAAAAGTTAGACTTGGAATATATTATTTATCTGTACTTTATTAATTAATGGGATAGGAATTCGTAGTGGGACGTTCTTTTCATAGATCCTTCGAGCGATAAAGGTGCAGCGCCTTACATTTGTCCTTGAGGGTCCGACATTAATCCTCTCATACCTACTAATTGATGTACCTGAGATGCATTTCCT
>NW_011642174.1:0-211 GCF_000512975.1 Sesamum indicum
TGACCATCTATTTGTAAAATGCTCAACGATGTTTATAGCTAATGTATAAATTGCTTTCTCCTCTGAGATATTATCTTCAAGTTTCATTGTATTTAATATTTCATCTTTATCAGTTTGGCTAAGATAATTATCCCACCACCCTTTTAATTGGCCAGTGAATCCTGATATGATCATTTTAGCAATAGCTTTATCGTATTTATTATTTCCTTTA
>NW_011642175.1:0-211 GCF_000512975.1 Sesamum indicum
TTTGTACAGTCTTTGGAATGACTTTTGTGGTATTGCATTAATGATCTCTATTCCAAACACCGTTACAACAATAGTTACAAATTCAATATATTTTTTATATTACTTATTTGTATTTAATTTACTGTAGTATTCATTTTTGTAGTAATGATTTGTTGAAATTTTTATTATAAATATATAGTTGAATTTGTGAAGTGTGAAATATTATACAAAA
>NW_011642176.1:0-211 GCF_000512975.1 Sesamum indicum
TCTTTTGAGAAAAACGTTTTTCTTTTCTTTCTTTTGCTCCTTAGCGTTTCTTTTAGTATAGCAGTTTAGTTAGTTTTGTCTTTCTCTCTCATTTTCACTCTCTATTTAAAGAGATGTGCTGAGACTCTGTTCGATACATTTTTTTGATTTCAATAATGAATCCTTCTTCCTGCTACAAATTGCTGATTCTTCCTTGTTTACACTTTGACTG
>NW_011642177.1:0-211 GCF_000512975.1 Sesamum indicum
CTAATGTCAGTAAAATTAGTGTACAAGAATTATGTGATGCTTTTACTAACAAAATAATTATGTACCTTCATCCATATGAACAATTAGTATGATCAGCAAAATTTTGTATCCTACTAATATATTGAGTTAAAATTCATGGCTGTACAATTAGTGTGAAAGCATTGATATTCAAGGCTTTGATCAGCGAAATATATATGTAATCCAATTTATA
>NW_011642178.1:0-211 GCF_000512975.1 Sesamum indicum
CAGCGATGATGTCAGCCCTAGCATCAGTGATGATGTCAGCCCTAGCAGCAGCGATGATGTCAGCCCTACTAAGGCTGATGTCAGCAATGTGTTCCAAGCAAGCCTCCATGTCACTCACCTTCCCCGCCACATCAGCTCCAACGTTGTCCACCGTGGCGTCCATGTCAGCAATATTGCACACGTCATCCTTCGTCGGAATTCCAACGGTCGC
>NW_011642179.1:0-211 GCF_000512975.1 Sesamum indicum
AAAGGGGAAACAAACTTGTTTTAATAAAACAGTGCAAAACAACGATATTTTGAACGTTCTTAGAATTCGACGAAACTTGATCCAAACGTAGATCTAGACCTAAGCTTTCGTGTTGTGCATTTGCTAAGCGTAATAATAACTACAAATAAATATAAAAGGGAAACAATCTTATTTTAATAAAACCGTGCAAAACAGCTAACTTTTGAACGTT
>NW_011642180.1:0-211 GCF_000512975.1 Sesamum indicum
CTTGCTATTCTTGGAAAGTTGGCTACGACGGATAAACCATGGCTAGCCCACCTCGGCCCGTGCAATTTATGTAACGAGGGAGCGACGGAGACACACGACCACTTATTTTTCCAGTGTAGATTTAGTCGTCAGTGTATAAAAGAAATTCGGAAAATAGTACGATTCTCGTGGCCCAATAGAGACTGGATGACGGATATTTTATGGGCGTCCC
>NW_011642181.1:0-211 GCF_000512975.1 Sesamum indicum
GCAAATCTATCTAATCCGGATTTGAAGACCCGAACAGATGTAGTATTGGCCCGGCAGAATAGGAGTAAGTCTTCAGCGAACCCTAGTTGGAAGATTCTAAGATCGTCACACTTCCAATGGAATGCGAAGTTCATGTCCTACTCGATCAGCTGTAGTATTCCCATATGTAGAACCTCCATCACAAGGACGAAGAGATATGGTGATAAGGGGT
>NW_011642182.1:0-211 GCF_000512975.1 Sesamum indicum
ATTACCAACACCTTGTGCTACAGAAATAATTTCCATCCCAATAAGTTACAGTATATGTAAATCTTCCATCTCTTTTGAACTTTGCACTAAAAAGAATTTTTTTGAGTCATCATATATTGGAAAAATCCAAAAAGCAACATATATATATCACAAATTTAAATTTCTACTTTAGTTAATAAGTAACCCATGATAAAAATACCAAATTTGTGAA
>NW_011642183.1:0-211 GCF_000512975.1 Sesamum indicum
GCAAAAATTAAATACAAAAAATAAATGAGTTCAAGGGTGTACCCTTGCAGTTCCTGGGCGTTCGATGTACTCAAAATAAAACGTACATAGGGTTGATGTTGGATTACCAAAACCAAAAAAACTGAAAAGGTGAAAAATGGTACCATGAAAAAATGCTTCTCATTTGAGTCTTCAACATAGGAACCCTCTAATTCTTCCACATCACACTGCA
>NW_011642184.1:0-211 GCF_000512975.1 Sesamum indicum
CACTTTCAACAACTTTCAATATACTCTGTCTACGTACACTTAAACCACATATCGACAAACAACAAACAATTTTTCATTGGAATCACAAAATTAAGACAATAACAACATAAAAACACAATGGACCACTTTCATTTTTTGGGACCACAAAAAACCCTAGATTTAACTCTAAAAATAAGATTTTTTGAAAACATAAAAAACTTACCGTACAAAG
>NW_011642185.1:0-211 GCF_000512975.1 Sesamum indicum
CCTTCACTCTCGTTTTCCCCAAATCAAAATCCTAAATCCTAAATCCACAAATCAAATCCATAAATCCACAAAGCACCCGTAACAAAATCATCTGACTTTTTGGAGGCATTCTGAAGAGCAATAGATTTTGGAGCAAAGAGTGGCGGAAGGAAGATGAGCTTGAGAAACCAAGTGCTCGTCGACTTCCCAAACCCTAAGTATGAGAAATACG
>NW_011642186.1:0-211 GCF_000512975.1 Sesamum indicum
TTTGCTAAGCGTAATAATAGATCTAGGCCCTCTACCGATTATTTGATCCTCCCGAGCCGAAAGTAGGATGGAGACACTACTTTCGGGATCCCTGAAGATCCCTCGGCATTTGTTCATCTTATGGCTCGCAATCCTTGGCTAACTACCTACCACGGACAAATCATGGATTTCTCACCTGGGAGCGTGTATATTGTGCGATGAGAAAACTACG
>NW_011642187.1:0-211 GCF_000512975.1 Sesamum indicum
TTTTATTAAAGCGAGTTTGTTTCCCTTTCATACAAATTTGTAGCTATTATTACGCTTAGCAAATTACCCACACAAATCATTGCGTCTTGACCAACGTTTGCGTCAAGGGCAACGTTTGGTTCAAGTTTTGTCGAATTTTTAGAACATTTAAAATTTAGCAGTTTTGCACACTTTTAGTAAAACAAGTTTGTTTTCCTTTTATACGAACTTG
>NW_011642188.1:0-211 GCF_000512975.1 Sesamum indicum
GTAGAAGCATCATATTGAAGTAAGTATTAATTTAGTTTGAGTACGGATTATATCCTTCGTTGATCATACTCCTATGGAAGTGAGTATTAGATTCGTTTGAGTAGGAATTACATCTTTTGTTGATCGTACTAAATGTATCAGAAAGTTTTAACTAGTCGCAAATAGGATTATGTATATTTGTTTTTGATGTGCATAGGGATAAAGTAAATCA
>NW_011642189.1:0-211 GCF_000512975.1 Sesamum indicum
ATTGGATTTCCTTATAATGCAATCCCCCTAAATTACTTAAAGGCATATATATAAATATATATATATATATAGACCAAGCATTATATTTATGAAATCACCATACACACATATATATCCCAATATTTACACAAACACACACATATCTCCGAAAGACGAGACTAAGGTAAGAAATTTAGTTTTAATTTATTGATTAATATATATTATTATATTA
>NW_011642190.1:0-211 GCF_000512975.1 Sesamum indicum
AGGAAAACAAACTTGCTTTAATAAAACTGTCCAAAATAGCTAAATTTTTAACGTTCTCAGAATTCGACCAAGTTTGACCAAAACGTTGGTCTACACATAAGAATTTGTGTGGTAAATTTGCTAAGCGTAATAATAATTACATTTTTGTATAAAAAGAAAACAAACTTGCTTTAATAAAACCGTGCAAATAAGCTTAATTTTGAACGTTTTC
>NW_011642191.1:0-211 GCF_000512975.1 Sesamum indicum
TCCAGTAGAGCTACAACCACGTGCATTACGGGTACGTCATTTTAGTTCCAATATGATTATAGCTACTTAACCTGTATCGTTTGAAAATACTATTGTAATTTCCAACGCTAACAAATTTATAATTGGACCCTTTTTACAGCGTTTTTCATTTGCTAGACGGTACTATGAGTACCCAGAGCCACATTATCCCAGCATGTTAGAGGTGTGGGGG
>NW_011642192.1:0-211 GCF_000512975.1 Sesamum indicum
TTCTGTACTAAAAAAAGTAATTAGTTAGACTAAGAATAATACTAAAGTTGTCTACATACATATTATATAATTATATATTTTAATATTGTTTATGAATTACTATTATAATCATACTGTTCATATTATTATATATTTATTCACTTTATTAGATGAAGATCGAATTTGCTAAACAAAATTAAATAAATTGTTTAAGGGTTGTTCCTTGTTTTGT
>NW_011642193.1:0-211 GCF_000512975.1 Sesamum indicum
AAAAGAAAAAGAAATTAAAATAATTTTGAGTCATGGATATTGTCCACGACTAAGGCATTTTTAAATAAAAAATAGAAGAAATTTTTCATGTCGTGGACACTTGATATATTTTTGTAATATATTATTTGTATTTTTTATTTTTTATTAATTTAAAATAATTAATCTCAGGATCATGATGCTCCACCAGTCTCAAAAAAAAAAAAAAAAAAAA
>NW_011642194.1:0-211 GCF_000512975.1 Sesamum indicum
TTGTTGTATTGTAATCAACCATTTATCTTCACAAAATTGTTTATATACAACTCAAGTTTTTAGTAAGATTGGAAAACCAAAACTAGTGATGAAGTTAAAATCGATACTCAAAAATGAAAAATTAATCATGTATACCTTTATTTATATACAACTCAAGTTTTTAGTAAGATTGAAATTCGACAATATTTTTATCTAAGGATCTTTTGAAATT
>NW_011642195.1:0-211 GCF_000512975.1 Sesamum indicum
CCAATAATTTGGGAATACCTTAGCTGTGCAACCGGAACACCACTTTCATTTTTGAATAAAGCTACAGAAGGGTCATATGGTGTTTTAGCAATTCTACTGTTTTGATAACCAAATTTCTCAATTATCTTCTCAACATAATAAGATTGAGAAATGGTTATCCCATCAGTTGACCGAGTCAACTTGATACCAAGAATCACATTAGCCTCACCCA
>NW_011642196.1:0-211 GCF_000512975.1 Sesamum indicum
GTTCAAGTTTCGTAAAATTTTGAGAATGTTCAAAATTTAGCTGTTCTGCACGGTTTCATTAAAGTAAGTTTATTTCCCCTGTTATACTAACTTATAATTATTATTATGCTTAGAAATTTAACACACAAATTCTTGGATCAAGACCTACGTTTGGGTCAAGTTTCGTCGAATTCTGAGAATGCTCAAAATTTAGCTGTTTTGAACAGTTTTA
>NW_011642197.1:0-211 GCF_000512975.1 Sesamum indicum
ACGTTCTCAAAATTCGACGAAACTTGACCCAAACGTTGGTCTAGACCCATGAATTTGTATTGTAAATTTAATAAGCATAATAATAACTACAGGTTTTTATAAAAGACAGACAAACTTACTTAAATAAAACCGTACAAAATATCTAAAATTTGAACGTTCTTAGAATTTGACGAAACTTGACCCAAACGTTCGTCCAGACCCAAGATTTTGT
>NW_011642198.1:0-211 GCF_000512975.1 Sesamum indicum
CCCACACAGGCCGCATGCATTTGCAGTAAGACCGGATGTCATGCACTCATGTAGGACACAACGTTCAAAAGACAGGAAGTTGCACGCGCAGGCAACATCCAATGTTTAGACGACATCAAGTTGTGCGGCAGGCAGCACCTTACGTGCGGCAGACTAGCAGACAATGTGCGTCACGGAAGAACGGGAATATATGCGCTCAGGCTGATTGATG
>NW_011642199.1:0-211 GCF_000512975.1 Sesamum indicum
ATAACTAATATACATATATATATCTAGAATGAATATACTAGAATGTGTCTAGGTTCATTCTACAATACATTTGGTAATAAACCCTTTATTCCAAATAAATGATGACTAACATGACACTTTTTAAAAGTCAAATTGTAGTCAATAATTTTCTTTTCTAGAATTTTCCAACAACTTAATTAGGGGGTGCTTTGGCCGATTTTATATAAAAAAA
>NW_011642200.1:0-211 GCF_000512975.1 Sesamum indicum
TATCAATGTTGAAAAAATATATTTTAATTGGATAAATCAACAAAAATATTATAAAAAGTTATTGAGAGAAGAAAAGAAAGCTGAAGAGAGGAGATAGAAAAGTGAAAATTGATAAGAGAATATAGTTTTTCTTTTTAATATATATAACAAATAATCAAAGATTATGTGTAATTAGATATATTCTTATGGATGTAGATATGATTTACCTTTT
>NW_011642201.1:0-211 GCF_000512975.1 Sesamum indicum
AGTTATTATTACGCTTAGAAAATTTACCACACAAACTCTCGGGTCTAGACCAACGTTTGGGTCAAGTTTTTCGAATTCTGAGAACGTTGAAGATTTAGCTGTTTAACAAGGTTTACTAACGCAAATTTGTTTCCATTTTGTACAAATTTATAGTTACTGTAATGCTTAGCAAATTTACCACACAAATTCTTGGGTCTAGACCAACATTTGA
>NW_011642202.1:0-211 GCF_000512975.1 Sesamum indicum
GCTGGTTTACACCCAAGAATTTGTGTGGTATATTTACTAAGCTTAATAATAACTACAAGTTTGTACAAAAGAGAAACAAAATTGTTCTAATAAAACAGTGCAAAATAGCTAAATTTTGAACGTTCTCAGAATTCGAGGATACTTGACCCAAACAGTGGTCAAGACCCAAGAATTTGTGTGGTAAATTTGCTAAACGTAATAATAACTATAA
>NW_011642203.1:0-211 GCF_000512975.1 Sesamum indicum
GTCTAGACCCAAGAACTTGTGTGGTAAATTTTTCTAACCGTAATAATAACTAATAGTTTGTTTAAAAGGAAAACAAACTTGCTTTAATAATACCGTCCAGAACAGCTAAATTTTGAATGTTCTCAGAATTCGACGAAACATGACCCAAACGTTAGTCTACACTCAAGAATTTGTGTGTTAAATTTGCTAAGAGTAATAATAACTACAAGTG
>NW_011642204.1:0-211 GCF_000512975.1 Sesamum indicum
AAGATTGTAGCTCTTCCGGAGCCTTCAATAAGATTACTAACTCCTGAAATAGTACTCACATTTGTTCTTGTGATTATCAAGTTTGAGAAAAATTTCTTGTTTCTCAGAATTGTATGCGTAGTTGCACTATCAACAAGACGATGTTCCTTGTCATTGAGATTTGTAATGGCTTGATCCATTCTATATACATGAGATAGATATATAATAAGTA
>NW_011642205.1:0-211 GCF_000512975.1 Sesamum indicum
GCATCTAAACAAAAAAGGTAATTTTCTGAAAGGTTGTAACTTTTGGATATTCGTTGTTCACAGATCCTTCATACTCTCCCATATATCCATGGGGGCATTAGCCGTATTTCTTGGCGATCACAGATTGGGCCATTGACATTGGCTACGCTATTTCAGATTTTCAGAACTGTGGGTACCAAGGTTGACTGGTGTGTACTACTCTTGGGCCCTT
>NW_011642206.1:0-211 GCF_000512975.1 Sesamum indicum
AAATGATTTTGTTAAAAATGCTGAAAAACGATGCCGTGTTTGGACCAAACGACATCATTTTTGTAAATATGAGTTTTTTAAAATAATCACAAAATTAGACCAATATATAATCTCAATAATAATATTATTTAAATAATATATAAATAATCACAAAATTAGACCCATATTTCTAATAATAATATTTTTACATCGTAATGTAAATATCACAAAA
>NW_011642207.1:0-211 GCF_000512975.1 Sesamum indicum
TTTATTAGAGCATGTTTGTTTCCCTTTTATACAAACTTGTAGTTATTATTACGTTTAGCAAATTTACCACATAAATTCTTGTGTCTTGACCATTGTTTGGGTCAAGTATCGTCGAATTTTGAGAACGTTCAAAATTTAGTTATTTTGCACTGTTTTATTAGAACAATTTTGTTTCCCTTTTATACAAACTTGTAGTTATTATTTAGTTTAG
>NW_011642208.1:0-211 GCF_000512975.1 Sesamum indicum
TTTTTTTCCCAAGGGGAAGGGCCTTTGAATTTTTTTTCAAAATGATGCATGTCCCATGTTAGGGATATAAGATCAATCGGGTAGGGTTTTAGCAAACAAATATGATGTCACAAGAATCCTAAGACATAGTAGAAGCGAACACATTCCAACTCTCTTTCAAAGCAATTCAAAATGCATGAAATTATGCCTCAACTACTCCACATTTAATCAA
>NW_011642209.1:0-211 GCF_000512975.1 Sesamum indicum
TTCCAAGAAATACTGAATATTTTTTATATGTTTTATACTTTATTAATGAAATTTGTAAATTAGCAAGTTATATATAAATATTTACATAATTTAATTTGTATCTTTACACATCTTTCCTAACTAAACTAATCTATTTTGTATAATTAGCATAAGTAAGAAGTTTTTAAAATTTTATATTTTGTATTAATCGATTAGTAAAAATATTTAAATA
>NW_011642210.1:0-211 GCF_000512975.1 Sesamum indicum
AAAAGGGAAACAAACTTCTTTTAATAAAACCGTGCAGAACAGCTAAATTTTCAACGTTCTTAGAATACGAGAAAACTTGACCCAAACATTGGTTTAGACCCAAAAATTTGTGTGGTAAATTTGCTAAGCGCAATAATAAATACAAGTTTGTATAAAAAGGAAACGAACGTGCTTTAATAAAATTGTGCAAAACAGCTAAATGTGGAACGTT
>NW_011642211.1:0-211 GCF_000512975.1 Sesamum indicum
GAGAAAAGAAGGAAGCCTTGTGGTAGAGAAATGCATAGAAGCTTTGAACAATGGGATTATCAGAGTGGCTGCAGAGATAGTAAGCTGCCCGGGAGCAGCTTTTCGACTTGCTCAGTTTGGAAATTAAGTGATTCAAGCAACATTAAAGAAGACTAAGGTTGATTCTTTGTATCTAAGTTTCTAGATATATACACCACCTAAGTCTTCTGTT
>NW_011642212.1:0-211 GCF_000512975.1 Sesamum indicum
TAGTTATTATCACGCTTAAAAAATTTACTACACAAATTCTTAGGCCTAGACCAACGTTTTGGGTCAAGTTTGGTCGAATTCTGAGAACGTTCAAAATTTAGCTGTTTTGTACGGTTTTATTAAAGAAAGTTTGTTCTCCGTTTATAAAAACTTGTAGTTATTATTACGCTTATCAAATTTACCACACAAATTCTTGGGTCTAAACCTATGT
>NW_011642213.1:0-211 GCF_000512975.1 Sesamum indicum
AGATATGCACTGACTAATTTCAATAAATAGAATTTTTGAATTTTTCGTTCTTTTTATTTTTTCTTTGTTGTCAAATACTTCAAATATTCAAATTAAGAAGTTACAATTAGTCAAATCATATAAAAGAAAGAGATTAATTGCTAGTCTCCTTCGAATTTGAAAATTCAAGTCAAATGAGGCCTATTTTTCCCTTTATGCAATTCTTATGTGT
>NW_011642214.1:0-211 GCF_000512975.1 Sesamum indicum
GTTGCCACCAGGAAGTCCCACTCAACCGTGTCATAGGCCTTCCTGATATCCACCTTCAATGCACATCTTGGTGGGAGTCGCGCCTGATTATATCCCATAAACAGTTCTTGGGCTAGCATAATGTTGTCACCAATGCTTCCTCCCGGGATGAATGCTGCCTGACAAGGGCTAATTAACTTGTCCAAAATTACGCTCAACCGTTGGACAAGTA
>NW_011642215.1:0-211 GCF_000512975.1 Sesamum indicum
TTTGTTGGCATTTGTTTATCGTTATATAAAACAAACAATAATAAATAATTGAACTTTATCTTAATTATAAAGTACAAATATAGGTCTAAACCCATGTATTTATATGGTAATTTTCTAAGCGTAATAATAATTACAAGTTATTATGAAAGGGAAACAAACTATCTTTAATAAAACCACGTAAAATAGCTAAATTTTAAACGTTCTGATAATT
>NW_011642216.1:0-211 GCF_000512975.1 Sesamum indicum
TATGAAAATACAACAATGATAGTCTTTTGTGGAAAAATAACCAAAGTAGTAGATTTCATAAATCTCTTTTATAAATAAATACTTAATTTGGCTTCGGATAATGACATCAACTTATACATATAAATTAAAAGCCACAAAATAAATAATGGGAATCAACACAGAGATCTCTGCTGAGATCCGCACAACACACATTCTCTTGCACTTGCTCTTG
>NW_011642217.1:0-211 GCF_000512975.1 Sesamum indicum
ATTAACTAAGTTTCATAAAAATTTACCAATTGATCCCCCAATTATATATTATAATTTTTGGGGCGTCACATCAAGGCCTACGTTAAGTTCGAGTTTCGTAGAATTTTGAGAACATTCAAAATTTAGCTGTTTTGCATGGTTTTTAGTAAAGCAAGTTCGTTTCCCTTATACACTAGCTTTTATTTATTATTACGCTTCGCAAATTTACGAC
>NW_011642218.1:0-211 GCF_000512975.1 Sesamum indicum
TTTACTTAATTATCCTTTATGTTTAACTCTAATATGTATTTGTATAATTAATTCAATTATTTTTAATTTTTACTATAATCTGCATTGATATAACTTATTATAAAATTATTGATTAAAATGGCATAATTATTTTTTCTAAAATTAATCATTTCAAAACCAAACGCATACCCATATTGCCAGTTGGGATGTTGAGGAACAGGTAGCTCGTGGG
>NW_011642219.1:0-211 GCF_000512975.1 Sesamum indicum
ACTATTAAACCAAAAAATAAGCATTTTTTGTACCAACTTAATGGCAAAGCCCATGTGCCGTGCACATGGGCTTCAACAGCCGTCATGTAGCACCCCCTTCGCAACGTCATACTTGTAGTAATCCCTGTGTTTATATATACAAATACACATAATAATTTAATCAATATGTACACGTAACCCCAACGTCATAACAACCGTAATCAACCTACAA
>NW_011642220.1:0-211 GCF_000512975.1 Sesamum indicum
TCGAACTAACTTGTAGTTATTATTACGCTTACCAAATTTACCACACATATGCATGGGTTTAGACCAACGTTAGATTCAAGTTTCATGGAATTTTGAGAATGTTCAAAATTTAGTTATTTTACACGGTTTTATTAAATAATGTTTGTTTGTCTTTCATACTAACTTGTAGTTATTAGTCCGGATAGCAAATTTGCCACATAAATGCATTGGT
>NW_011642221.1:0-211 GCF_000512975.1 Sesamum indicum
GCAAATTTGTTTCCATTTTATACAAATTTATAGTTACTGTAATGCTTAGCAAATTTACCACACAAATTCTTAGGTCTAGACAAACGTTTGAGTCAAGTTTCGGCGAATCGTGAGAACGTTCAAATTTAGCTATTTTGCGAGGTTTATTAAAGCAAATTTGTTTCCCTTTTATACAAACTTGTAGTGATTATTACGCTTAGCAAATTTACCA
>NW_011642222.1:0-211 GCF_000512975.1 Sesamum indicum
CTCATAAATGGTCTTATCATAGTTCCAGTGCTAGCTAATACACATCCTTCTCAGCTCTATTTTATCAAGTTACTGTTCTTGGTACTATTTGCATCCTCAAAAAGGAAAAGCAAGTTGTGTGAGATCACCTTTACCTTTGGTGATTTTCTTCAGTGGAAATGGAAATGAGAAGAGCAGCTACCCTTATTTCTCTTTACCTTCCATAAGAAAA
>NW_011642223.1:0-211 GCF_000512975.1 Sesamum indicum
ATATACAAAAATCTTAAAATCCATAAAAGAAAATGGGAAAGACAACATAGAGGGTATGTAGTGATCTGCACGCCACATGTGGTTTTCCAATTGCACTTGTTGAGTATGTAAAAGATCTGATAATAAAGCAACAATGTAACCCTAATAGAACTACAATTGAAGGAGGATCAAGATACTGGTTCTTCAAGTTGATGAAACTTAGGATTGTTGG
>NW_011642224.1:0-211 GCF_000512975.1 Sesamum indicum
GAGTCATATGGTAAGTGCATCCAGAGACAATAAGCCAATCATTTATATGCAGGGATGATTTAGTAGAATTAATATCATAAATCATATAAACTTCATTAGAAGTTTCTTTAGATACATTTGCAGTTTCTTTTGTATTATTTCTCTTTAACTTTTTACAATCTTTTATAAAGCGTCATTTACCTCCATAGTTATAAAATCTTTTTTTCTTTTT
>NW_011642225.1:0-211 GCF_000512975.1 Sesamum indicum
TCGAGCAACAAAATCAAATTTATTAAAAAAAAATATGAAAATATATAAAGGTATAGATTACCTGAGTTGCTGTAGGAGGCCTTCTAGGTGTATTGTTAATGTGTTCCAGTCCAAGATATTGCTCCCAAGAAACACAAAAAACTGCTTCTCTGTAGAGTCAAAACATATTATGAAATTTAAGCGCATCTGCATATAAATATTGTCACAGAGT
>NW_011642226.1:0-211 GCF_000512975.1 Sesamum indicum
GGATCTAGAATTATCACCTTTATTGCCATCTGAGAAGCTGCTTCACACAACATACGACCAAGTTGCCCTCCACCAAGAACACCCACAATTGTTTCCGAAAGCCCATGGACCTGTAAGTTGGTACTATTGGCACTTCTGCGATCATATATCGAGCAAAAAGAATTAGAGACACTTTCAAAAGTAAAACCCCAGTAGTCTCTCAAATTAAGTT
>NW_011642227.1:0-211 GCF_000512975.1 Sesamum indicum
AAGCTCGAAGCTAGACTTGCAGCTGATAAGGCTAATGAACCAGAGAACCGTAAGAAGTTGGAAGCCCAAAAAGAGGTGTGGCAACGGACAAGGGAGGAGCGATCCCCTTAGAGTAGGTTGCTAAGATGTCTGGCGAAAACCTGATCCCTGATTGGGCCATCTCCAAGAACAGCAGCGTTTTGCGAACACGAGCTGGCCAAGATTCTTTAGA
>NW_011642228.1:0-211 GCF_000512975.1 Sesamum indicum
CGCGTAGGGTTCCCGCCCACATGCCCACCCGCTTGGAAGGTACCAGCTATGTTTGCTACTTTTTCCTATTTTTTAGAAATTTCTTTTTTCTATAATTTTCCTTGAGAACCCCACTTGGCCACTCCATCTACACAAGGAAGGTGTGTGGCTACTCATTGACCATGTAAAGGCCTAGCCAAGGTCTTAGACTTGTTTTATTGGACTGGGCTCA
>NW_011642229.1:0-211 GCF_000512975.1 Sesamum indicum
AAATTCAAGTGAAAGAGTAAACCAAAAAATGTGAGCGCTCCTGCACTATACGGCTTTTTGGCGTCCCCCTATCTTGTCTTGCTGGAGGCAGATTTTCTAAAAAAAGCGGTTGATTATTCGGATTGGTTCTCGCATCCCTGTGCCCAAAAGGATGGGCGAGTTCGGTTTGAGTCTTCATCGATCGGGTGGATCTATATGCTCCGGGGTGGTG